>NW_027136061.1:300000-392243 GCF_039906515.1 Pseudorca crassidens | reverse complement strand
ACGTTCTGCCTCTTTTCCTATGCTTTCAATGCAATTCCAGTCTACCTCCTGAAATCGGTTTCCTACAATTCTGCCCTGCTTTCAAGTCCTCTTGGCAGCCTTACTTCAGTATATTTTTGGACGATAGCTGTCATTTATAACTCTGCAGGTTTGTGAATTACAGTGCCCCTGAGCTCCTTTCTTCAACTCGCTTTCTTGTGACCTGGCCGCAACACCGCAGGATGGCTTCAGGCCCTAATCTGGTTCCGGCACGGCACGCTGAGCCTTTGGTTAATTCCTCTTCCTCGTGGGAAATGAGAGTTAAATTTGCCCGTCCAGACACCTCCAGCTAGTCTCTCATTGGTTCTCGCTATGCCTGTTCATCTTCCGCAGAAAATGCAAACTGGGCCAAACAGGAGGTTAAAGGGACTGACTCTCCAAGTCGGGAGGGTGTTAGTAAAGCGTCTGGAATGTTGCACCCGAGTACCAGGGGAGGAAAATTGAGACATATTTGAACACGTCTCCCGATCACATGGTTGATCATACTCTAGGTTCCACATGCATGTTTTAGCTGAAGGAAGAATACCTTAAACCAGGGTAGTTGAAACCCGTAGAATGGGTACCATGCAATATGACTTCAAAGGGTCTTCATTTGCTCACCGAACCTCTCCAATCCTATCACTGCTGCGTTTATGCCCCTGTACACATGCTTGATTCTCTTTTGGAGACATAGCAATCCATAGGTTTTAAGATACTTACTAGTCAGGTACATTCTTAGGCGTTTAATATGCGGTGTTGAGTCCATTTCGTTGAGCAATGAGTAGCTCTTATCTATTCCATATTTGGCTTAAGGAACTTTATCTGTGCTCATTTCAATCTCTGGTTTTATGCAGCACCCCAACTCACCTTTACCCTTAAGCAAGCATTAGTTGCTTTTCTAAATTTGAGACCCTGTTCTGTTCTGTAATTCAGTTCCTGTGTAGCCAAGTTTACATTCCGTGTATTACTGATATCTTATGATGTTTCTTTTTCTGTGTGACTTATTTCAGTTAGAATCATCATACCTGAATCCACTCATTATGCTGCTAAGGGCCTGATGACATAGATTTCATTGCTTAGTGATATTGCTTTGTAAGTAAATACCACAACTTCTTTATCCATTTTTCACTTTCTACGATGTTGAACTTGTACTGTAAACGAGGTTCTTGTAAACAGAGGCGTCCCAAACTTTGGGGTGGCTGTGTCTTTTTTATTTTAATTTCCCTAAGCTATAGGACCATAAGTGGAAGTGCCCTAGGCTCTGTTGCTTTGTTTTTTAGATGTTTCAGGAAACACCATACACTTCTCCCGAGTGTCTGTTGGCAATTTACATCCCGCCCATCAGCATAACAAGGCTCCCAGTTCTCCATGGCCTGTCCTGCCTTTCTGGATTTTACACTTTTTTCAGATGGCCCTTTTGACCGGGGGGAAGTGAGACTTCATTGTAGTGCAGATTTCCTTTGCAAGCTTGCTTGGTTGGCCAAAAAGGGCGTATGCGTTTTTCCTGAATATATTCAGGAAAAAACGCATACGCCCTTTTTGGCCAAGTGCATCATTGTGGACGTTCTGCCTCTTTTCCTATGCTTTCAATGCAATTCCAGTCTACCTCCTGAAATCGGTTTCCTACAATTCTGCCCTGCTTTCAAGTCCTCTTGGCAGCCTTACTTCAGTATATTTTTGGACGATAGCTGTCATTTATAACTCTGCAGGTTTGTGAATTACAGTGCCCCTGAGCTCCTTTCTTCAACTCGCTTTCTTGTGACCTGGCCGCAACACCGCAGGATGGCTTCAGGCCCTAATCTGGTTCCGGCACGGCACGCTGAGCCTTTGGTTAATTCCTCTTCCTCGTGGGAAATGAGAGTTAAATTTGCCCGTCCAGACACCTCCAGCTAGTCTCTCATTGGTTCTCGCTATGCCTGTTCATCTTCCGCAGAAAATGCAAACTGGGCCAAACAGGAGGTTAAAGGGACTGACTCTCCAAGTCGGGAGGGTGTTAGTAAAGCGTCTGGAATGTTGCACCCGAGTACCAGGGGAGGAAAATTGAGACATATTTGAACACGTCTCCCGATCACATGGTTGATCATACTCTAGGTTCCACATGCATGTTTTAGCTGAAGGAAGAATACCTTAAACCAGGGTAGTTGAAACCCGTAGAATGGGTACCATGCAATATGACTTCAAAGGGTCTTCATTTGCTCACCGAACCTCTCCAATCCTATCACTGCTGCGTTTATGCCCCTGTACACATGCTTGATTCTCTTTTGGAGACATAGCAATCCATAGGTTTTAAGATACTTACTAGTCAGGTACATTCTTAGGCGTTTAATATGCGGTGTTGAGTCCATTTCGTTGAGCAATGAGTAGCTCTTGTCTATTCCATATTTGGCTTAAGGAACTTTATCTGTGCTCATTTCAATCTCTGGTTTTATGCAGCACCCCAACTCACCTTTACCCTTAAGCAAGCATAAGTTGCTTTTCTAAATTTGAGACCCTGTTCTGTTCTGTAATTCAGTTCCTGTGTAGCCAAGTTTACATTCCGTGTATTACTGATATCTTATGATGTTTCTTTTTCTGTGTGACTTATTTCAGTTAGAATCATCATACCTGAATCCACTCATTATGCTGCTAAGGGCCTGATGACATAGATTTCATTGCTTAGTGATATTGCTTTGTAAGTAAATACCACAACTTCTTTATCCATTTTTCACTTTCTACGATGTTGAACTTGTACTGTAAACGAGGTTCTTGTAAACAGAGGCGTCCCAAACTTTGGGGTGGCTGTGTCTTTTTTATTTTAATTTCCCTAAGCTATAGGACGGTAAGTGGAAGTGCCCTAGGCTCTGTTGCTTTGTTTTTTAGATGTTTCAGGAAACACCATACACTTCTCAGGAGTGTCTGTTGGCAATTTACATCCCGCCCATCAGCATAACAATGCTCCCAGTTCTCCATGGCCTGTCCTGCCTTTTTGGATTTTACACTTTTTTCAGATGGCCCTTTTGACCGGGGGGAAGTGAGACTTCATTGTAGTGCAGATTTCCTTTGCAAGTTTGCTTGGTTGGCCAAAAAGGGCGTATGCGTTTTTTCCTGAATATATTCAGGAAAAAACGCATACGCCCTTTTTGGCCAAGTGCATGATGGTGGACGTTCTGCCTCTTTTCCTATGCTTTCAATGCAATTCCAGTCTACCTCCTGAAATCGGTTTCCTTCAATTCTGCCCCGCTTTCAGGTCCTCTTGGCAGCCTTACTTCAGTATATTTTTGGACGATAGCTGTCATTTATAACTCTGCAGGTTTGTGAATTACAGTGCCCCTGAGCTCCTTTCTTCAACTCGCTTTCTTTTGAGCTGGCCGCAACACCGTAGGATGGCTTCAGGCCCTAATCTGGTTCCGGCACGGCACGCTGAGCCTTTGGTTATTTCCTCTTCCTGGTGGGAAATGAGAGTTAAATTTGCCCGTCCAGACACCTCCAGCTAGTCTCTCATTGGTTCTCCCTATTCCTGTTCATCTTCCGCAGAAATTGCAAACTGGGCCAAACAGGAGGTTAAAGGCGCTGACTCTCCAAGTCGGGAGAGTGTTAGTAAAGCGTCTGGAATGTTGCACCCGAGTACCAGGGTACAAAAACTGAGACATATTTGAACACGTCTCCCGATCACATGGTTGATCATACTCTAGGTTCCACATGCATGTTTTAGCTGAAGGAAGAATACCTTAAACCTGGGTAGTTGAAACCCGTGGAATGGGTACCATGCAATATGACTTCAGAGGGTCTTCATTTGCTCACCGAACCTCTCCAATCCTATCACTGCTGCGTTTATGCCCCTGTACTTATGCTTGATTCTCTTTCGGAGACATAGCAATCCATAGGTTTTAAGATACTTACTAGTCAGGTACATTCTTAGGCGTTTAATATGGGGTGTTGAGTCCATTTCATTGAGCAAGGAGTAGCTCTTGTCTATTCCATGTTTGGCTTAAGGAACTTTATCTGTGCTCATTTCAATCTCTGGTTTTATGCAGCACCCCAACTCACCTTTCCCCTTAAGCAAGCATAAGTTGGTTTTCTAAATTTGAGACCCTGTTCTGTTCTGTAATTCAGTTCCTGTGTAGCCAAGTTTACATTCCGTGTATTAGTGATATCTTATGATGTTTCTTTTTCTGTGTGACTTATTTCAGTTAGAATCATCATACCTGAATCCACTCTTTATGTTGCTACGGGCCTGATGACCTAGATTTCATTGCTGAGTGATATTGCATTGTACGTAAGTACCACAACTTCCTTATCCATTTTTCACTTTATGCGATATTGAACTTCTACCGTAAATGAGGTTCTTGTAAACAGAGCCGTCCCAAATTTTGAGGTGGCTGTGTCTTTTTTATTTTAATTTCCCTAAGCTATAGGACCATAAGTGGAAGTGCCCTAGGCTCTGTTGCTTTTTGTTTTAGATGTTTCAGGAAACACCATACACTTCTCCCAAGTGGCTGTTGGCAATTTACATCCCGTCCATCAGCATAACAAGGCTCCCAGTTCTCCATGGCCTGTCCTGCCTTTCTGGATTTTACACTTTTTTCAGATGGCCCTTTTGACCAGGGGGAAGTGAGACTTCATTTTAGTGCAGATTTCCTTTGCAAGCTTGCTTGGTTGGCCAAAAAGGGCGTATGCCTTTTTTCCTGAATAAATTCAGGAAAAAAGGCATACGCCCTTTTTGGCCAAGTGAATCATTGTGGACGTTCTGCCTCTTTTCCTATGCTTTAAATGCAATTCCAGTCTACCTCCTGAAATCGTTTTCCTGCAATTCTGCCTTGCTTTCAATGCCTCTTCATAGCCTTACCTCAATATATTTTTTGAAAATAGTTGGCCTTTATAACTCTGCAGGTTTTTGAATTGCAGTGGCCCTTAGCTCCATTTTTCAGCTCTTATTTTTGTGATCTTGCCTCATAACCACTGGATTCCTTCTGGCCCTATTCTTCTTCTGGGGCACCTTGCTGTGCCTTTGGTTTATTCTTCTTACTGATGTGAAATTAGAGTGACATGTGCCCATTGAAACCGCTACAGCTAGTTTCTCACTGGTTCCCCCTATTCCCATTCATCCTCCGCACTAACTGCAGACTGTGCGATACCAGAACTTAAAGGCATTGACTCTCCATGTGGGGATATTTTTGGTAAAGCGGCTGGAATGTCGATCCGGAGCCCCAGGAGAGGAAAAATGAGGTGCGTTTTAGAAACCTTTCCCGATCAGATGGTATACCAGTCGCTGGGTTTCCCAAGCATGGTTTAGCTGTAGGAAGATTCCCTTCAACCTGGAGTGTTGGGACCCTTGGAATGAGTAGCATGAAGTATTGCATTAAACTTTTGGCAGTTGCTCACCAAAGCTCATCAATCCTCTCAGCCCCAAGTGTCCAGCCTTATGTCTTATCCAGCTGTGGGTTTATATGTGGTCAATCCAGGTTGCATCACAGCCCCTGAGCGAATTTTGTAAGAATTTTTCTCTCTTTCATTGTTTCTGCGTTTTGTTTTTAAAATTTATTTCTATAATGGGGTTTAGCTCATTTTCACTGCTGTGTTTGTGCCACTCTGCACACACTTGATTCCCTTATGGAGATATATCAATACATGGGTTTTAAGATTCTTATTACTCAGATATATTTCTCTGCGGTTTATAGGGTGTGTTGAGGCCAGTTCATTGAGCAAGGTGTAGATCTTGTCTAATATCTATTTGGTTTATTGAACGGTATCTGTGCTAATTTCAAACTCTGGTTTTATGCATCACCCCACCTCTCCTTTCCCCTTAAGCTGAAATAAGTGTGTTTTCTAAATGTGAGACACTGTTCTGTTCTGTAATTCATTTCTTGTGCAGCCATATTTACCCTCCCTCTATAAGTGATATCTTATGATATGTTTCTTTTTCTGTTTGACTTATTTCAAGTAGTATTATCGGACCTAAATCCACTCTTTATCCTTCTACTAGCCTTATTACATTGATTTCATGGTGAAGAGATATTCCATTGTACATAAGTACCACATCTTCTTCATCCATTGTTCTCTTTCCTGGGATATTTAAGGTATACTGAAGTTGAGGTTCTTGTAAACAGAGTAGCCCTAAACTGTGGTGTGCTTGTGTCTTGTTGATTTTTAGACTTCCCTAGATATACTCCCATGATTGGAAGTGTCCTATGCTCTGTAGCTCTGTTTTTTAGATGATTTAGGAACCACCATACACTTCTCCAGAGTGGCTCTCGGCAGTTCACACACTGCCCATCAGCGTATAAAGGCTCCCTGTTCTCCATGGCCTGTCCTGCATTTCTGGTTTTTACAATTTTTTAGGATGGCCCTTTTGACCAGTGGGAAATGAGACTTCTTTGTTGTGCACATTTGCATTGCTTGCTTGCTTCGTTGCCCATAAAGTGCGTATGCGTTTTTTCCTGGATATAATCAGGAAAAAACGCATACGCCCTTTTGGGCCAACTGCATCATTGTCGAAATTCTGCAGCTTTTCATGTGCTTTAAAGACGAGTCCAATCTATCTCTTGAAATCTGTTTCTTGCAATTCTGTCTTGCATTCAGATCCTCTTCTTTGCCTTACCTCAACATATTTTTGGACGTTAGTTTTCATTTATAACTCTGCAGGTTTGTGAATTGCAGTGACCCTGAGCTCCATTTTTTAAGTTGCTCTTTTGTGAGCTGGCCTCAAACCCGCAGGATTGCTTCAGGCCCTATTTTGGCTCGGGCGAGGCGGGCTGAGCCTTTTTTCAATTCTTATTCTTAATGGGAAATTAGAGTGATATGTGCCCGTCCAAACCCCTACAACTATTCTCTCATTGGTTCCCCGTTCATCCTCCTCACAATTTGCAAAATGTGTGAAACGGAAGTTGAAATGTGCTGATTCTCCAAGTGGGGAGATTCTAAGTAACGTGGCTGGAATGGTGAACAGGAGCACCAGGAGAGGATAAATGAGCTGCATTTTAGACACATCTCCCGATCACATGGTGTACAGTCCTCTGGGTTTTCCATGCATGTTTTAGCTGTAGGAAGATCCCTTGAACCTGCATATTTGGGACCCATTGAATGGGTACCAGGTAGTATTACTTTAAAGGGTGTGCATTTCCTCACCCAACCTCACATTTCTCTTAGCGCAAACAGTTTCCAGCCTTATGTCTCATCCTGCTGTGGGTCTAGATGTGTTCAATCCATGTTGCATCACCGGCCCTGAGGAAAAGTTGTAAGAGGTTTTCTCTGTCTCTCTGTCGTTTATTTTTTTCAATTTATTACTATATTGGTTACAGCTGATTTTCAAAGCTCTGTTTCTTGCTGCTGTACATCCACTTGATTCACGTACAGAGAGACATCAGTAAATTCTTTTTCAGATTCTTACCAGTCGTATATATTCTTTTCCGGTGACTTGAGTGTGCTGAGTGCAGTTCTTTTAGCTACCGTGTAGGCCTTGTTGATTATCAGTTTGGTATTTGGAATGGTATCTTTGCTAATTTCAACCTCCTGGGTGATGCCTCACCCCTCCCCACCTTTCCCGTTTAGCAGCCTTATGCGTGTTTTCTACATATTTGACTATGTTTTTGTTTTGTAATTTATTTCATGTGTAGCCATTTTGGATTCCACCTTTAAGTGATATCTTATGATATGTGTCTTTTTCTTTTTGAATTATGTCACTTAGAAAGATCATACGTAACTCCTCCGGAGTTGTTACAACTGGCCATATTTCATTGATTTCCAGGCTGAATAATATTCCACTCTACCTAAGTACCACATCTCTACCCATTTTTTCCCTCCAGAGACATTTAAGTTATATCCTAGTCGAGGATCTTTTAAACAGAGAGGGGGTAAACATTGGGGTGCCTGTGTCCTCTCGATTTTTGTTTTTCTCAAGATATACGCCCATGAGTGCAAGTGCCCTATGCTCTGTAGCTCATTTTTTAGATGCTTTAGTAAACACAATACACTTCTCCAGAATGGCCGTTGGCAATATACATTTCCACTATAAGTCTCACAGGGCTCCCTCTTCTCCTTGCCCTGTCCTGCATTTCTGTTGTTTACGCTTTATGAGGATGGCTCTTCTGACTGATGCGAAGTGATATCTTTTGTAGTATTGACTTCCAGTGCCCACCTGTTTGGTTGGCTAAAAAAGTGTATGCCCTTTTCTTGAATATATACAGAAAAAAACGCATACACCCTTTTTGGCCAACTGCAATGTTGGCAATGTTCAGCTCCTTTTCTTGTGCTTAATGGCGAGTCCTTTCTACCTCCTCAAATCCCTTTCCTGCCATTCTCCCTTGCTTACAAGTCCTTTTCTCTGACTTTCCTCAAGACATTTTTCAGTGATGGATATTTTCAACTCTGCAGTTTTGTGAATTTTACTGCCCCTGAGTTCCATTGTTCAACTTGTGTTTATGGGAACTGGCCACAAAGCAGTGGGATTTCCTCAAGCCCTATACTGTTTCCATGGGCAACCCTAGCCTTTGGTCAATTCGTCTTCCTGATTGGAAATTAGAGTGACATGTGCCTGTCTGAACACCTAGGACTTGTCTCTCATTGTTCCTCATCCTTCCGCTTCATCCTCTGGACAAATTCCAAACTGTACGCAACAGGATGTTGACAGTGCTGACATCTCCAAGTGGGGAGACTGTTAGTAAAGACGCTGGAGGGGTGAACCCGAGCACCAGGAGATGAGGAGATGAGATGCCTTTTCCAAACTCTTCCCGATCAGACGGTATACCATCCTCTGGGTGTGACAGACATGTTTTAGCAGTAGGAAGAGTCCCATTCATGTAAGGAGAACACCAGGGCTTTTTCAAAATCAGTGTCTCCCCGAAACCCAAACTGGGGAATTTTTTAAGCTACGGCTACACATATGTTCATTAAGGGCCTTGGGAAGTAGGCAGAGTCCAAACTTTAGATGATTGAAGTCTTCAGGGTCAGAAGCACTCACCACCAGCTTCCCTTAGGTTACACTTTAACTGTCATTGATAGATGATGTCAATAAAAATATCTATTCTTTTTCAGATTATTTCCCCTTATAGGTTATTGCAAAATGTTGAGTGTAGTTCCCTGTGCTATACAGTAGTTCCTTGTTGATGATCTATTTTATACATAGCAGTGTGTATGTGTTAATCCCAAACTGTTAATTTATCCCTCCTCCCACCTTTCCCCTTTGGTAATAATAAATTATAAGATTTTATACTTCTCAGAAATGGGGGAGCTGAAAGAGAGGTATCATTTTCAATGGAAAAGCATTTAAAACAAGATTGAAGCTTTAACCAAGATTATTAGATGTACATCCTTGGAAAGAAATCACTTCGTTTCTCTAATATTGACCTGACAAATAAGACAAACCTTTTCACTGAACTTGCTTATAATAAAGTGATGGAAATATCAAATGGAAGTGTTAGAAACATCTTATTTTACCCGAGCCTTATACACTGTTCTATGTTAACTACAGTTTGGCTCACACATCTGTTCATTGAGGTTACAATAGTCTCAATTTCTGTTACTGATCCTCCAGAGTGGACCCCAACAAGTGTCCCCCTGCCCAGTGTCATTGGGGCCAACAGATCGAGACTGAGTTTGGTTCACAAGCAAAGGAAACTTTATATTTTGATCAGAGAATGGAGAGGTGAGAGCATGCACTACCCCGTGGGCTGTGGGCTGGGCTGCTGTGTAGAGATCCTGTCAGAGTCAGTGGGAGGGAGGGGGCGGAGCTCTCGAGGGCCAGGTTGGCTGCAGCTCAGGCTCTATATCGCGGAGTCTGCACTGGGCCCCAGGAGCTGAGGTGTCGACCCAGCCATTCTGCACTAGGAAATCTGGTCTGAAGTGCCGGGTGTGGAACCTCTGCATGCGGGACCCTAGGAGCACGTGAAATTAGACAAAGCACAAAGGATAAAAAAGGTTAGACTTGACTTTATTGCCCAGATTCTATTTTTATCTCCCAGGGATTTTTAATGGGCTTTGCTGGGGACAAACCCCTCCTCTGCCTTTTGTCCCGTTCCTCATTCTTGGAGTGCTGAGGGTGCAGACACTTCTTCTGTAACTGCTGAGTGCTGAGTTGGGAGCCCTAATACCCGGGGGCGAGGGTCAGATCTTCTCCCCAGCAGCCTCCAGGTGACGTTGATTGTCCCCAGGCCCCCTGCCTCCCTGCTCGTCCACCTGAGCACCAGCATTGGAAGTGTTATAGATTCTAATGACCTTTAAGGGTCCAGGAAAGAGATGTGCAGAGACGCTGTGGGGGCCGGTTTCACCCCGCCCCACATTTGTTCGGCCACCTTAGGCTGACTGTTTCTGCCAGCCTAGATGCTCTGACCAGTAGTCTGCGCTTTCTTCAATTAGGCCCCTGAATTAACGTACAAACAGCACCAGGTGTCAGAGCCCTGCCCGCTCAACTCCCAGACAGTCCAGGGTCAGTGGTGATCAAGGACCATGATGACCACTGAGTCAACAGCCTTTTGAAGTAAACAGGAGTCCAGCTGGTCTTATTGGCCACCATCATCACGGTGTCTGTAGGCTTTTCTATGGTGACAGTGTGATATACGGTTCCCCCGCCAAGATTATTAGCTCCCCTCTGGGTGCAGTAAGTCCTGCAAGCAGTAGTCTGCTCTTTTGGGACACACTCTTGTTGTTTTATGAGAGAAACTCCAGGTCAAGTGATGTTCACACGAATCGTCATGGTGCCCTGTTGCCCCCGGTTATCTCTCTGGATGTTGGAGTTGGAGGGCCTCCTCACTCGAGGTCGGTGTGCCCACGGAGCGAACCCTGCAACTTCAGGGCATGGTTGGTGGTTAGGATCACCATGTGGGGTCCTTTTCCCTTAGGAGGGAGGTGGCCTTTTGGGCTGCTGATTTCCAGGTTTTTAGATACCGCCAGTATCTTGGCCAGATGCGGCAGTGGGCCAAGCCCCTTGGTGACCGTAGTTTATCCTACCTGGATGGCATTCTTGCATTGTTCCATTTCAAGTGGTCCCAGTTTTTGCACTAATTCTCCAATGGCGATTCACCTTTCACCGGGAATGTAAAGGTCAAAGGGTTTAGCTAAATTAGGGAGTTCCAGGGCAAGGGTCTGAATTGACGGCTCTTTCCATTCTTGAAAGGCCACTTCTGGATTCTATTCAAAAGGATCATCATCTTTTCCTTTCAGTGTTTCATATAGAGGCCCAGCTAGTAGACTGTAGTTAGGGATCCAGAAGCAGCAAACCCTGGCCTCCCCAGGAACCCCTAAGCTGTCTTCTAGTTTTAGAAAGGGGTAAGGCTGCAAATGGTTTCTTCCCTTTCCTGGGATGGGCTTCTCCGACCTTCTGTGAGAATGAAGCCCAGGCAGGTCACCGCAGTCTGTGATATTTGAGCTTTTTCTTGGACAACTTCTATCCTTTATTGGCTTGGTAGTTCAGAGGCCTCCTTAGTAGGGCTGGCGATCAGAATGTCGTCTGCGTACTGAAGGAGGGTTTCCTTTTCCAGAGGTAGAACTTTTAGGTCTTTAGCTAAGCTTTCCCCAAAGATGGTGTGGGAATTTTTGCACCCTTGGGGCAAGACGGCCCGGAAGTATTGTTTTAGTTGTATGTTGAGTCCTGCCACTCACAAGCCAAAATTTCTTGTGACTCTGGGACTAATGGAATACAAAAGAAGGCATCATTGAAGACTAATACAGAATACCATGTCCTGGTGGTTGGTAGAATGACCAGCAGGGTGTAGGAATTAGGAGCAACTGGAGGTATATCCTCGGTGGCTTCACTGACTGTCCTGACATCCTTTACCAGGTCCCCAGCAGCCCATGGGGCTCTCGTGGTCAGACCAATCCCAGAATATGGAGCTCACCTGGGCAGGTACCCCACCCCCACCCCAGCCCACGGGGCTCTCGTGGTCAGGCCCTTCCCAGGATACAGAGCTACCCTTGCAGGTACCGTGGCAGGGCTGGGCACACAGGAACCGTGCACATAGCCCTCATTGCAGAGCACCCCCAGCTCACCTGTCAATCAGAGCTGGCACAGAGCACCTCAGAGCAGGACTTGAACTAACAAACAGCAGCTGCGACAGGTCTGTGACCCTGGGCATCACTCTGTGCGGCCTCCCTCCACCTGGTCTTCCAGAGACTTCCACTGCACCCGGGGCACCAGGCCTCTGTCTCCAACCACCACCCACCCCTCCTCTCCCTGACTCCTGGGTTCCTCTCATAAGGAGAGGGTTTTCTTGAAGTTGTCTCCCACTCATGGGCCAGATAAAATGATTAGAAAACAAGCCAAAGCTGCAGCCCCTTGTCTATCCTGACTCTCAGGAGCCCACACCTGTTCCTTGGACCTGGCCGGTTCAGCAAGTTCCATTTTCTGCAACTGTGAGCCCCTGAGGGGTGATGATTGGCTGACCTGGGCAGCCTTACCGTGCGGGCCAGCCCTCCCCAGGTGTGCCTGGGTTGAGATCAATATAAATACCACTCCAGGCAGCAAGAGCCCCTGCAGCCGTGCCTGACGCCATTTTCTCTGCCCTGTCAGCAGTCTCGGGGCTGGGCTGGTGGGAGGGAGTGAGAGGCCACGGCTTTGTGGGTGGCCCAGTGTGAGTGGGGCTCTGCTGGACTTTCTGCAGCAGATGCCAGGCTGCCACCTGCTAAAGAAGAGGATGTGTCACCCATACCTGCTGCTGGAATTTCTCCCTGGGCAGAGGTGAGGAAGGAAAAAAGCAGTGGGGGCAGGGACAGGACGGGTATCTCAGGCAGGGAAATGGAAATCTTCCAGAAGAGCACCCAGGGCCAGGACCATCCTGGCTGGCCTGCAGGCACCAAGTCGGCCGGCATGCTGTCACTCGTGTGGCTCTATGGCCCTTCCTCTAGGCTTTCAAGTCCTTGTATATATTCAGGTGTTTTACCTGGGACGGGTGGGAATAGTTCAGCAGCAACTGGCCTGGGGCTCAGCTCACGTTTACTCACAGATGCCTCAGCACGGTGCCCCAGCTTTGCAATGAGGACGCTTGTTGCGTGGGGGCTGCTGGCTGAATGGGAGACGATTCCCCACCACTGGCCAACTTCAGAATTGTTTACAACTGGAGCAAGTGCCCTGATACGGTTTTCCTCTGTGGAACTGGTGGGTTCTGTGTTTTTTTTCTCTTTTTCGTTTTTGGTTCAAGGTAGATTTTATTCCTCTTTTTTGTATTTACAGATATAAGCATGGAAATAATTTATTCATATAAATACATGTATGTGAAGGGAATAATTGTTTTTTCTGTTTTATTTTTTAAATTTTATTTCTTTTTAATTTTGAATTTTATTTTGTATTTTTATACAGCAGGTTCTTATTGGTTATCTATTTTATACATATAAATGTATACATGCCAATCCCAGTCTCTCAACTCCTCCCACCACCACCCCCCCAACAGCTTTCCCCCCTTGTTGTCCATACATTTGTTGTCTACATCTGTTGCTCTATTTATGCCTTGCAAAATGGTTAATCTGTACAGTTTTTCTAGGTTCCACATATATGCATGAATATACAAGATTTGTTTTTCTCTTTCTGACTTACTTCACTCTGTATGACAGTCTCTAGATCCATCGACGTCTCTACAAATGACCCAATTTCATTCCTTTTCATGGCTTAGTAATATTCCATTTTATATATGTACCACAGCTTTATGCATTCGTCTGTCTGTGGGCATTTAGGTTGCTTCCATTACCTCGATATTGTAAATAGTGATGCAATGAACATTGCGGTGAATGTCTCGTTTTGATTTATGGTTTTGTCTGGGTATATGTCCAGTACTGGGATTGCTGTATCATATGGTAATTCTATTGTTAGTTTCTTAAGAAACTCCATATTGTTCTCCATAGTGACTGTATCAATTTATATTCCCAACAATAGTGGAAGAGGGTTCCTTTTCTCCACACCCTTTCCAGCATTTTTGTTTGTAGATTTTCTCATGATGCCCATTCTATCAGGTGTGAGGTGATACCTCATTGTTGAGTCCATTTTGTTGAGCAAGGGGTAGGTCTTGTCTATTACATATTTGGCTTATTAAATGGTATCTGTGCTAATTTCAAACTCTGGTTTTATGCAGCACCCCAACTCACTTTCCCCCTTAAGGAAGCATAAGTTGGTTTTCTAAACTTGAGACCCTGTTCTGTTTTGTAATTCAGTTCATGTGTAGCCAAGTTCACATTCCGTGTATTAGTGATATCTTATGATGTTTCTTTTTCTGTGTGACTTATTTCAGTTAGAATCATCATACCTGAATCCACGCATTATGCTGCTACGGGCCTGATGACATAGATTTCATGGCGGGGTGATTTTGCATTGTACATAAGTACTACAAATTCTTCATCCATTTTTCACTTTCTGCGATATTGAACTTGTACCGTAAACGAGGTTCTTGTAAACAGAGCTGTCCCAAACAGTGGGGTGGCTGTGTCTTTTTGATTTTAATTTCCCTAAAATATAGGACCATAAGTGGAAGTGCCCTAGGTTCTGTTGCTTTGTTTTTTAGATGTTTCAGGAAACACCATACACTTCTCCCGAGTGTCTGTTGGCAATTTACATCCCGCCCATCAGCATAACAAGGCTCCCAGTTCTCCATGGCCTGTCCTGCCTTTCTGGATTTTACACTTTTCTCAGATGGCCCTTTTGACCGGGGGGAAGTGAGACTTCATTGCAGTGCAGATTTCCTTTGCAAGCTTGCTTGGTTGGCCAAAAAGGGCGTATGTCAGGAAAAAACACATACGCCCTGTTTGGCCAAGTGCATCATTGTGGACGTTCTCCCTCTTTTCCTATGCTTTCAATGCAATTCCAGTCTACCTCCTGAAATCGGTTTCCTGCAATTCTTCCCCGCTTTCAAGTCCTCTTGGCAACCTTACTTCAGTATATTTTTGGACGATAGCTGTCATTTATAAGTCTGCAGGTTTGTGAATTACAGTGCCCCTGAGCTCCTTTCTTCAACTCGCATTCTTGTGAGCTGGCCGCAACACCGCAGGATTGCTTCAGGCCCTAATCTGGTTCCGGCACGGCACACTGAGCCTTTGGTTAATTCCTCTTCCTCGTGGGAAATGAGAGTTAAATTTGCCCGTCCAGACACCTCCAGCTAGTCTCTCATTGGTTCTCCCTATTCCTGTTCATCTTCCGCAGAAATTGCAAACTGGGCCAAACAGGAGGTTAAAGGCACTGACTCTCCAAGTCGGGAGAGTGTTAGTAAAGCGTCTGGAATGTTGCACCCGAGTACCAGGGGACGAGAACTGAGACATATTGGAACACGTCTCCCGATCAGATGGTTGATCATACTCTGGGTTCCACATGCATGTTTTAGCTAGCGGAAGAATCCCTGAAACGTGGAGAGTTGAGACCCGTGGAATGGGTACCATGCAATATGACTTCAAAGGGTCTTCATTGGCTCACCGAACCTCTCCAATCCTATCACTGCTACGTTTATGCCCCTGTACACACGCTTGGTTCCCTTTCGGAGACATAGCAATCCATAGGTTTTAAGATACTTTCTAGTCAGGTACATTCTTAGGCATTTAATATGGGGTGTTGAGTCCATTTCGTTGATCAAGGAGTAACTCTTGTCTATTACATATTTGGCTTAAGGAATTTTATCTGTGCTCATTTCAATCTCTGGTTTTATGCAGCACCCCAACTCACCTTTCCCCTTAAGCAAGCATAAGTTGGTTTTCTAAATTTGAGACCCTGTTCTGTTTTGTAATTCACTTCCTGTGTAGCCAAGTTTACATTCCGTGTATTAGTGATATCTTATGATGTTTCTTTTTCTGTGTGACTTATTTCAGTTAGAATCATCATACCTGAATCCACTCATTATGCTGCTACGGGTCTGATGGCAGAGATTTCATTGCTGAGTGATATTGCATTGTACGTAAGTACGATAACTTCTTTATCCATTTTTCACTTTCTGCGATATTGAACTTCTACCGTAAACGAGGTTCTTGTAAACAGAGGCGTCCCAAACTTTGGGGTGGCTGTGTCTTTTTGATTTTAATTTCCCTAAGCTATAGGACCATAAGTGGAAGTGCCCTAGGCTCTGTTGCTTTGTTTTTTAGATGTTTCAGGAAACACCATACACTTCTCCCGAGTGTCTGTTGGCAATTTACATCCCGCCCATCAGCATAACAAGGCTCCCAGTTCTCCATGGCCTGTCCTGCCTTTCTGGATTTTACACTTTTTTCAGATGGCCCTTTTGACCGGGGGGAAGTGAGACTTCATTGTAGTGCAGATTTCCTTTGCAAGCTTGCTTGGTTGGCCAAAAAGGGCGTATGCGTTTTTTCCTGAATATATTCAGGAAAAAACGCATACGCCCTTTTTGGCCAAGTGCATCATTGTGGACGTTCTGCCTCTTTTCCTATGCTTTCAATGCAATTCCAGTCTACCTCCTGAAATCGGTTTCCTGCAATTCTGCCCCGCTTTCAAGTCCTCTTGGCAGCCTTACTTCAGTATATTTTTGGACGATAGCTGTCATTTATAACTCTGCAGGTTTGTGAATTACAGTGCCCCTGAGCTCCTTTCTTCAACTCGCTTTCTTTTGAGCTGGCCTCAACACCGCAGGATGGCTTCAGGCCCTAATCTGGTTCCGGCACGACACGCGGAGCCTTTGGTTAATTCCTCTTCCTCGTGGGAAATGAGAGTTAAATTTGCCCGTCCAGACACCTCCAGCTAGTCTCCCATTGGTTCTCACTATTCCTGTTCATCTTCCGCAGAAATTGCAAACTGGGCCAAACAGGAGGTTAAAGGGACTGACTCTCCAAGTCGGGAGGGTGTTAGTAAAGCGTCTGGAATGTTGCACCCGAGTACCAGGGTACGAAAACTGAGACATATTTGAACACGTTTCCCGATCACATGGTTGATCGTACTCTAGGTTCCACATGCATGTTTTAGCTGAAGGAAGAATACCTTAAACCTGGGTAGTTGAAACCCGTGGAATGGGTACCATGCAATATGACTTCAAAGGGTCTTCATTTGCTCACCGAACCTCTCCAATCCTATCACTGCTGCGTTTATGCCCCTGTACACACGCTTGATTCCCTTTTGGAGACATAGCAATCCATAGGTTTTAAGATACTTACTAGTCAGGTACATTCTTAGGCGTTTAATATGCGGTGTTGAGTCCATTTCGTTGAGCAAGGAGTAGCTCTTGTCTATTCCATATTTGGCTTAAGCAACTTTATCTGTGCTCATTTCAATCGCTGGTTTTATGCAGCACCCCAACTCACCTTTCCCCTTAAGCAAGCATAAGTTGGTTTTCTAAATTTGAGACCCTGTTTTGTTCTGTAATTCAGTTCCTGTGTAGCCAAGTTTACATTCCGTGTATTACTGATATCTTATGATGTTTCTTTTTCTGTGTGACTTATTTCAGTTAGAATGATCATACCTGAATCCACTCATTATGCTGCTACCGGCCTGATGACATAGATTTCGTTGCTGAGTGATATTGCTTTGTAAGTAAATACCACAACTTCTTTATCCATTTTTCACTTTCTGCGATGTTGAACTTGTACTGTAAACGAGGTTCTTGTAAACAGAGGCGTCCCAAACTTTGGGGTGGCTGTGTCTTTTTGATTTTAATTTCCCTAAGCTATAGGACCATAACTGGAAGTGCCCTAGGCTCTGTTGCTTTGTTTTTTAGATGTTTCAGGAAACACCATACACTTCTCCCGAGTGTCTGTTGGCAATTTACATCCCGCCCATCAGCATAACAAGGCTCCCAGTTCTCCATGGCCTGTCCTGCCTTTCTGGATTTTACACTTTTTTCAGATGGCCCTTTTGACCGGGGGGAAGTGAGACTTCATTGTAGTGCAGATTTCCTTTGCAAGCTTGCTTGGTTGGCCAAAAAGGGCGTATGCGTTTTTTCCTGAATATATTCAGGAAAAAACGCATACGCCCTTTTTGGCCAAGTGCATCATTGTGGACGTTCTGCCTCGTTTCCTATGCTTTCAATGTAATTCCAGTCTACCTCCTGAAATCGGTTTCCTGCAATTCTGCCCCGCTTTCAAGTCCTCTTGGCAGCCTTACTTCAGTATATTTTTGGACAATAGCTGTCATTTATAACTCTGCAGGTTTGTGAATTACAGTGCCCCTGAGCTCCTTTCTTCAACTCGCTTTCTTGTGACCTGGCCGCAACACCGCAGGATGGCTTCAGGCCCTAATCTGGTTCCAGCACGGCACGCTGAGCCTTTGGTTATTTCCTCTTCCTGGTGGGAAATGAGAGTTCAATTTGCCCGTCCAGACACCTCCAGCTAGTCTCTCATTGGTTCTCGCTATTCCTGTTCATCTTCCGCAGAAATGGCAAACTGGGCCAAACAGGAGGTTAAAGGCGCTGACTCTCCAAGTGGGGAGAGTGTTAGTAAAGCATCTGGAATGTTGCACCCGAGTACCAGGGGAGGAAAACTGAGACATATTTGAACACGTCTCCCGTTCACATGGTTGATCATACTCTGGGTTCCACATGCATGTTTTAGCTGAAGGAAGAATACCTTAAACCTGGAGAGTTGAGACCCGTGGAATGGGTACCATGCAATATGACTTCAAAGGGTCTTCATTTGCTCACCGAACCTCTCCAATCCTATCACTGCTGCGTTTATGCCTCTGTACACACGCTTGATTCTCTTTTGGAGACATAGCAATCCATAGGTTTTAAGATACTTACTAGTCAGGTACATTCTTAGGCGTTTAATATGGGGTGTTGAGTCCATTTCGTTGAGCAAGGAGTAGCTCTTGTCTATTCCATATTTGGCTTAAGGAACTTTATCTGTGCTCATTTCAATGTCTGGTTTTATGCAACACCCCAACTCACCTTTCCCCTTAAGCAAGCATAAGTTGGTTTTCTAAATTTGAGACCCTGTTCTGTTTTGGAATTCAGTTCCTGTGTAGCCAAGTTTACATTCCGTGTATTACTGATATCTTATGATGTTTCTTTTTCTGTGTGACTTATTTCAGTTAGAATCATCGTACCTGAATCCACTCATTATGCTGCTACGGGCCTGATGACATAGATTTCATTGCTGAGTGATACTGCATTGTACGTAAGTACCACAAGTTCTTTATCCATTTTTCACTTTCTGTGATATTGAACTTGTACGGTAAACGAGGTTCTTGTAAACAGAGGCGTCCCAAACTTTGGGGTGCTGTGTCTTTTTGATTTTAATTTCCCTAAGCTATAGGACCATAAGTGGAAGTGCCCTAGGCTCTGTTGCTTTGTTTTTTAGATGTTTCAGGAAACACCATACACTTCTCCCGAGTGTCTGTTGGCAATTTACATCCCGCCCATCAGCATAACAAGGCTCCCAGTTCTCCATGGCCTGTCCTGCCTTTCTGGATTTTACACTTTTTTCAGATGGCCCTTTTGACCGTGGGGAAGTGAGACTTCATTGTAGTGCAGATTTCCTTTGCAAGCTTGCTTGGTTGGCCAAAAAGGGCGTATGCGTTTTTTCCTGAATATATTCAGGAAAAAACGCATATGCCCTTTTTGGCCAAGTGTATCATTGTGGACGTTCTGCCTCTTTTCCTATGCTTTCAATGCAATTCCAGTCTACCTCCTGAAATCGGTTTCCTGCAATTCTGCCCCGCTTTCAAGTCCTCTTGGCAGCCTTACTTCAGTATATTTTTGGACGATAGCTGTCATTTATAACTCTGCAGGTTTGTGAATTACAGTGCCCCTGAGCTCCTTTCTTCAACTCGCTTTCTTGTGACCTGGCCGCAACACCGCAGGATGGCTTCAGGCCCTAATCCGGTTCCGGCACGGCACACTGAGCCTTAGGTTATTTCCTCTTCCTGATGGGAAATGAGAGTTAAATTTGCCCGTCCAGACACCTCCAGCTAGTCTCTCATTGGTTCTCCCTATTCCTGTTCATCTTCCGCAGAAATTGCAAACTGGGCCAAACAGGAGGTTAAAGGCGCTGACTCTCCAAGTGGGGAGAGTGTTAGTAAAGCGTCTGGAATGTTGCACCCGAGTACCAGGGGACGAAAACTGAGACATATTTGAACACGTCTCCCGTTCACACGGTTGATCATACTCTGGGTTCCACATGCATGTTTTAGCTGAAGGAAGAATACCTTAAACCTGGGTAGTTGAAACCCGTGGAATGGGTACCATGCAATATGACTTCAAAGGGTCTTCATTTGCTCACCGAACCTCTCCAATCCTATCACTGCTGCGTTTATGCCCCTGTACACACGCTTGATTCTCTTTTGGAGACATAGCAATCCATAGGTTTTAAGATACTTACTAGTCAGGTACATTCTTAGGCGTTTAATATGGGGTGTTGAGTCCATTTCGTTGAGCAAGGAGTAGCTCTTGTCTATTCCATATTTGGCTTAAGGAACTTTATCTGTGCTCATTTCAATGTCTGGTTTTATGCAACACCCCAACTCACCTTTCCCCTTAAGCAAGCATAAGTTGGTTTTCTAAATTTGAGACCCTGTTCTGTTTTGGAATTCAGTTCCTGTGTAGCCAAGTTTACATTCCGTGTATTACTGATATCTTATGATGTTTCTTTTTCTGTGTGACTTATTTCAGTTAGAATCATCGTACCTGAATCCACTCATTATGCTGCTACGGGCCTGATGACATAGATTTCATTGCTGAGTGATACTGCATTGTACGTAAGTACCACAAGTTCTTTATCCATTTTTCACTTTCTGTGATATTGAACTTGTACGGTAAACGAGGTTCTTGTAAACAGAGGCGTCCCAAACTTTGGGGTGCTGTGTCTTTTTGATTTTAATTTCCCTAAGCTATAGGACCATAAGTGGAAGTGCCCTAGGCTCTGTTGCTTTGTTTTTTAGATGTTTCAGGAAACACCATACACTTCTCCCGAGTGTCTGTTGGCAATTTACATCCCGCCCATCAGCATAACAAGGCTCCCAGTTCTCCATGGCCTGTCCTGCCTTTCTGGATTTTACACTTTTTTCAGATGGCCCTTTTGACCGTGGGGAAGTGAGACTTCATTGTAGTGCAGATTTCCTTTGCAAGCTTGCTTGGTTGGCCAAAAAGGGCGTATGCGTTTTTTCCTGAATATATTCAGGAAAAAACGCATATGCCCTTTTTGGCCAAGTGTATCATTGTGGACGTTCTGCCTCTTTTCCTATGCTTTCAATGCAATTCCAGTCTACCTCCTGAAATCGGTTTCCTGCAATTCTGCCCCGCTTTCAAGTCCTCTTGGCAGCCTTACTTCAGTATATTTTTGGACGATAGCTGTCATTTATAACTCTGCAGGTTTGTGAATTACAGTGCCCCTGAGCTCCTTTCTTCAACTCGCTTTCTTGTGACCTGGCCGCAACACCGCAGGATGGCTTCAGGCCCTAATCCGGTTCCGGCACGGCACACTGAGCCTTAGGTTATTTCCTCTTCCTGATGGGAAATGAGAGTTAAATTTGCCCGTCCAGACACCTCCAGCTAGTCTCTCATTGGTTCTCCCTATTCCTGTTCATCTTCCGCAGAAATTGCAAACTGGGCCAAACAGGAGGTTAAAGGCGCTGACTCTCCAAGTGGGGAGAGTGTTAGTAAAGCGTCTGGAATGTTGCACCCGAGTACCAGGGGACGAAAACTGAGACATATTTGAACACGTCTCCCGTTCACACGGTTGATCATACTCTGGGTTCCACATGCATGTTTTAGCTGAAGGAAGAATACCTTAAACCTGGGTAGTTGAAACCCGTGGAATGGGTACCATGCAATATGACTTCAAAGGGTCTTCATTTGCTCACCGAACCTCTCCAATCCTATCACTGCTGCGTTTATGCCCCTGTACACACGCTTGATTCTCTTTTGGAGACATAGCAATCCATAGGTTTTAAGATACTTACTAGTCAGGTACACTCTTAGGCGTTTAATATGGGGTGTTGAGTCCATTTCGTTGAGCAAGGAGTAGCTCTTGTCTATTCCATATTTGGCTTAAGGAACTTTATCTGTGCTCATTTCAATCTCTGGTTTTATGCAGCACCCCAACTCACCTTTACCCTTAAGCAAGCATAAGTTGGTTTTCTAAATTTGAGACCCTGTTCTGTTCTGTAATTCAGTTCCTGTGTAGCCAAGTTTACATTCCGTGTATTAGTGATATCTTATGATGTTTCTATTTCTGTGTGACTTATTTCAGTTAGAATCATCATACCTGAATCCACTCATTGTGCTGCTAAGGGCCTGATGACATAGATTTCATTGCTGAGTGATATTGCTTTGTAAGTAAATACCACAACTTCTTTATCCATTTTTCACTTTCTGTGATGTTGAACTTGTACTGTAAACGAGGTTCTTGTAAACAGAGGCGTCCCAAACTTTGGGGTGGCTGTGTCTTTTTGATTTTAATTTCCCTAATCTATAGGACCATAAGTGAAAGTGCCCTACGCTCTGTTGCTTTGTTTTTTAGATGTTTCAGGAAACACCATACACTTCTCCCGAGTGTCTGTTGGCAATTTACATCCCGCCCATCAGCATAACAAGGCTCCCAGTTCTCCATGGCCTGTCCTGCCTTTCTGGATTTTACACTTTTTTCAGATGGCCCTTTTGACCGGGGGAAGTGAGACTTCATTGTAGTGCAGATTTCCTTTGCAAGCTTGCTTGGTTGGCCAAAAAGGGCGTATGCGTTTTTTCCTGAATATATTCAGGAAAAAACGCATACGCCCTTTTTGGCCAAGTGCATCATTGTGGACGTTCTGCCTCTTTTCCTATGCTTTCAATGCAATTCCAGTCTACCTCCTGAAATCGGTTTCCTGCAATTCTGCCCCGCTTTCAAGTCCTCTTGGCAGCCTTACTTCAGTATATTTTTGGACAATAGCTGTCATTTATAAGTCTGCAGGTTTGTGAATTACAGTGCCCCTGAGCTCCTTTCTTCAACTCGCTTTCTTGTGACCTGGCCGCAACACCGCAGGATGGCTTCAGGCCCTAATCTGGTTCCGGCACGGCACGCTGAGCCTTTGGTTATTTCCTCTTCCTGGTGGGAAATGAGAGTTCAATTTGCCCGTCCAGACACCTCCAGCTAGTCTCTCATTGGTTCTCGCTATTCCTGTTCATCTTCCGCAGAAATGGCAAACTGGGCCAAACAGGAGGTTAAAGGCGCTAACTCTCCAAGTGGGGAGAGTGTTAGTAAAGCATCTGGAATGTTGCACCCGAGTACCAGAGGAGGAAAACTGAGACATATTTGAACACGTCTCCCGTTCACATGGTTGATCATACTCTGGGTTCCACATGCATGTTTTAGCTGAAGGAAGAATACCTTAAACCTGGAGAGTTGAGACCCGTGGAATGGGTACCATGCAATATGTCTTCAAAGGGTCTTCATTTGCCACCAAACCTCTCCAATCCTATCACTGCTGCGTTTATGCCCCTGTACACATGCTTGATTCTCTTTTGGAGACATAGCAATCCATAGGTTTTAAGATACTTACTAGTCAGGTACATTCTTAGGCGTTTAATATGGGGTGTTGAGTCCATTTCGTTGAGCAAGGAGTAGCTCTTGTCTATTCCATATTTGGCTTAAGGAACTTTATCTGTGCTCATTTCAATCGCTGGTTTTATGCAGCAACCCAAATCACCTTTCCCCTTAAGCAAGCATAAGTTGGTTTTCTAAATTTGAGACCCTGTTCTGTTTTGGAATTCATTTCCTGTGTAGCCAAGTTTACATTCCGTGTATTACTGATATCTTATGATGTTTCTTTTTCTGTGTGACTTATTTCAGTTAGAATCATCATACCTGAATCCACTCATTGTGCTGCTAAGGGCCTGATGACATAGATTTCATTGCTGAGTGATATTGCTTTGTAAGTAAATACCACAACTTCTTTATCCATTTTTCACTTTCTGCGATGTTGAACTTGTACTGTAAACGAGGTTCTTGTAAACAGAGGCGTCCCAAACTTTGGGGTGTCTGTGTCTTTTTGATTTTAATTTCCCTTATCTATAGGACCATAAGTGAAAGTGCCCTACGCTCTGTTGCTTTGTTTTTTAGATGTTTCAGGAAACACCATACACTTTTCCCGAGTGTCTGTTGGCAATTTACATCCCGCCCATCAGCATAACAAGGCTCCCAGTTCTCCATGGCCTGTCCTGCCTTTCTGGATTTTACACTTTTTTCAGATGGCCCTTTTGACCGGGGGGAAGTGAGACTTCATTGTAGTGCAGATTTCCTTTGCAAGCTTGCTTGGTTGGCCAAAAAGGGCGTATGCGTTTTTTCCTGAATATATTCAGGAAAAAACGCATACGCACTTTTTGGCCAAGTGCATCATTGTGGACGTTCTGCCTCTTTTCCTATGCTTTCAATGCAATTCCAGTCTACCTCCTGAAATCGGTTTCCTGCAATTCTGCCCCGCTTTCAAGTCCTCTTGGCAGCCTTACTTCAGTATATTTTTGGACGATAGCTGTCATTTATAACTCTGCAGGTTTGTGAATTACAGTGCCTCTGAGCTCCTTTCTTCAACTCGCTTTCTTGTGACCTGGCCGCAACACCGCAGGATGGCTTCAGGCCCTAATCCGGTTCCGGCACGGCACGCTGAGCCTTTGGTTATTTCCTCTTCCTGATGGGAAATGAGAGTTAAATTTGCCCGTCCAGACACCTCCAGCTAGTCTCTCATTGGTTCTCCCTATTCCTGTTCATCTTCCGCAGAAATTGCAAACTGGGCCAAACAGGAGGTTAAAGGCGCTGACTCTCCAAGTGGGGAGAGTGTTAGTAAAGCGTATGGAATGTTACACCCGAGTACCAGGGGAGGAAAACTGAGACATATTTGAACACGTCTCCCTTTCACACGGTTGATCATACTCTGGGTTCCACATGCATGTTTTAGCTGAAGGAAGAATACCTTAAACCTTGAGAGTTGAGACCCGTGTAATGGGTACCATGCAATATGACTTCAAAGGGTCTTCATTTGCTCACCGAACCTCTCCAATCCTATCACTGCTGCGTTTATGCCCCTGTACACACGCTTGATTCTCTTTTGGAGACATAGCAATCCATAGGTTTTAAGATACTTACTAGTCAGGTACATTCTTAGGCGTTTAATATGGGGTGTTGAGTCCATTTCGTTGAGCAAGGAGTAGCTCTTGTCTATTCCATATTTGGCTTAAGGAACTTTATCTGTGCTCATTTCAATCTCTGGTTTTATGCAGCACCCCAAATCACCTTTCCCCTTAAGCAAGCATAAGTTGGTTTTCTAAATTTGAGACCCTGTTCTGTTTTGGAATTCAGTTCCTGTGTAGCCAAGTTTACATTCTGTGTATTAGTGATATCTTATGATGTTTCTTTTTCTGTGTGACTTATTTCAGTTAGAATCATCATACCTGAATCCACTCATTGTGCTGCTAAGGGCCTGATGACATAGATTTCATTGCTGAGTGATATTGCTTTGTAAGTAAATACCACAAATTCTTTATCCATTTTTCACTTTCTGCGATGTTGAACTTGTACTGTAAACGAGGTTCTTGTAAACAGAGGCGTCCCAAACTTTGGGGTGGCTGTGTCTTTTTGATTTTAATTTCCCTAATCTATAGGACCATAAGTGAAAGTGCCCTACACTCTGTTGCTTTGTTTTTTAGATGTTTCAGGAAACACCATACACTTCTCCCAAGTGGCTGTTGGCAATTTACATCACGCCCATCAGCATAACAAGGCTCCCAGTTCTCCATGGCCTGTCCTGCCTTTCTGGATTTTACACTTTCTTCCGATGGCCCTTTTGACCGGGGGGAAGTGAGTCTTCATTGTAGTGCAGATTTCTTTGCAAGCTTGCTTGGTTGGCCAAAAAGGGCGTATGCGTTTTTTCCTGAATATATTCAGGAAAAAACGCATACGCCCTTTTTGGCCAAGTGCATCATTGTGGACGTTCTGCCTCTTTTCCTATGCTTTCAATGCAATTCCAGTCTACCTCCTGAAATCGGTTTCCTGCAATTCTGCCCCGCTTTCAAGTCCTCTTGGCAGCCTTACTTCAGTATATTTTTGGACGATAGCTGTCATTTATAAGTCTGCAGGTTTGTGAATTACAGTGCCCCTGAGCTCCTTTCTTCAACTCGCTTTCTTTTGAGCTGGCCGCAACACCGCAAGATGGCTTCAGGCCCTAATGTGTTTCCGGCACGGCACGCTGAGCCTTTGGTTATTTCCTCTTCCTGGTGGGAAATGAGAGTTAAATTTGCCCGTCTAGACACCTCCAGCTAGTCTTTCATTGGTTCTTCCTATTCCTGTTCATCTTCCGCAGAAATTGCAAACTGGGCCAAACAGGAGGTTAAAGGCGCTGACTCTCCAAGTGGGGAGAGTGTTAGTAAAGCGTCTGGAATGTTGCACCCGAGTACCAGGGGAGTAAAACTGAGACATATTTGAACACGTCTCCCATTCACACGGTTGATCATACTCTGGGATCCACATGCATGTTTTAGCTGAAGGAAGAATACCTTAAACCTGGAGAGTTGAGACCCGTGTAATGGGTACCATGCAATATGATTTCAAAGGGTCTTCATTTGCTCACCGAACCTCTCCAATCCTATCACTGCTGCGTTTATGCCCCTGTACACACGCTTGATTCTCTTTTGGAGACATAGCAATCCATAGGTTTTAAGATACTTACTAGTCAGGTACATTCTTAGGCGTTTAATATTTGGTGTTGAGTCCATTTCGTTGAGCAAGGAGTAGCTCTTGTCTATTCCATATTTGGCTTAAGGAACTTTATCTGTGCTCATTTCAATCTCTGCTTTTATGCACCACCCCAACTCACCTTTCCCCTTAAGCAAGCATAAGTTGGTTTTCTAAATTTGAGACCCTGTTCTGTTTTGGAATTCAGTTCCTGTGTAGCCTAGTTTTCATTCCGTGTATTAGTGATATCTTATGATGTTTCTTTTTCGGTGTGACTTATTTCAGTTAGAATCATCGTACCTGAATCCACTCATTATGCTGCTACGGGCCTGATGACATAGATTTCATTGCTGAGTGATACTGCATTGTACGTAAGTACCACAAGTTCTTTATCCATTTTTCACTTTCTGTGATATTGAACTTGTACGGTAAACGAGGTTCTTGTAAACAGAGGCGTCCCAAACTTTGGGGTGGCTGTGTCTTTTTGATTTTAATTTCCCTAAGCTATAGGACCATAAGTGGAAGTGCCCTAGGCTCTGTTGCTTTGTTTTTTAGATGTTTCAGGAAACACCATACACTTCTCCCGAGTGTCTGTTGGCAATTTACATCCCGCCCATCAGCATAACAAGTCTCCCAGTTCTCCATGGCCTCTCCTGCCTTTCTGGATTTTACACTTTTTTCAGATGGCCCTTTTGACCGGGGGGAAGTGAGACTTCATTGTAGTGCAGATTTCCTTTGCAAGCTTGCTTGGTTGGCCAAAAAGGGCGTATGCGTTTTTTCCTAAATATATTCAGGAAAAAACGCATATGCACTTTTTGGCCAAGTGCATCATTGTGGACGTTCTGCCTCCTTTCCTATGCTTTCAATGCAATTCCAGTCTACCTCCTGAAATCGGTTTCCTGCAATTCTGCCCCGCTTTCAAGTCCTCTTGGCAGCCTTACTTCAGTATATTTTTGGACGATATCTGTCATTTATAACTCTGCAGGTTTGGGAATTACAGTGCCCCTGAGCTCCTTTCTTCAACTCGCTTTCTTGTGACTTGGCCGCAACACTGCAGTATGGCTACAGGCCCTAATCTGGTTCCGGTACGGTAAGCTGAGCCTTTGGTTAATTCCTCTTCCTGGTGGGAAATGAGAGTTAAATTTGCCCGTCCAGACACCTCCAGCTAGTCTCTCATTGGTTCTCGCTATTCCTGTTCATCTTCCGCAGAAATTGCAAACTGGGCCAAACAGGAGGTTAAAGGGACTGACTCTCCAAGTCGGGAGAGTGTTAGTAAAGCGTCTGGAATGTTGCACCCGAGTACCAGGGTACGAAAACTGAGACATATTTGAACACGTCTCCCGATCACATGGTTGATCATACTCTAGGTTCCACATGCATGTTTTAGCTGAAGGAAGAATACCTTAAACCTGGTTACTTGAAACCCGTGGAATGGGTACCATGCAATATGACTCCAAAGGGTCTTCATTTGCTCACCGAACCTCTCCAATCCTATCACTGCTGCGTTTATGTCCCTGTACACATGCTTGATTCTCTTTCGGAGACATAGCAATCCATAGGTTTTAAGATACTTACTAGTCAGGTACATTCTTAGGCGTTTAATATGCGGTGTGGAGTCCATTTCGTTGAGCAAGGAGTAGCTCTTGTCTATTCCATATTTGGCTTAAGGAACTTTATCTGTGCTCATTTCAATCTCTGGTTTTATGCAGCACCCCAACTCACCTTTCCCCTTAAGCAAGCATAAGTTGGTTTTCTAAATTTGAGACCCTGTTCTGTTCTGTAATTCAGTTCCTGTGTAGCCAAGTTTACATTCCGTGTATTACTGATATCTTATGATGTTTCTTTTTCTGTGTGACTTATTTCAGTTAGAATCATCATACCTGAATCCACTCATTGTGCTGCTAAGGGCCTGATGACATAGATTTCATTGCTGAGTGATATTGCTTTGTAAGTAAATAACACAACTTCTTTATCCATTTTTCACTTTCTGTGATGTTGAACTTGTACTGTAAACGAGGTTCTTGTAAACAGAGGCGTCCCAAATTTTGGGGTGGTTGTGTCTTTTTGATTTTAATTTCCCTAAGCTATAGGACCATAAGTGGAAGTGCCCTAGGCTCTGTTGCTTTGTTTTTTAGATGTTTCAGGAAACACCATACACTTCTCCCAAGTGTCTGTTGGCAATTTACATCACGCCCATCAGCATAACAAGGCTCACAGTTCTTCATGGCCTGTCCTGCCTTACTGGATTTTACACTTTTTTCAGATGGCCCTTTTGACCGGGGGTAAGTGAGACTTCATTGTAGTGCAGATTTCCTTTGCAAGCTTGCTTGGTTGGCCAAAAAGGGCGTATGCGTTTTTTCCTGAATATATTCAGGAAAAAAAGCATACGCCCTTTTTGGCCAAGTGCATCATTGTGGACGTTCTGCCTCTTTTCCTATGCTTTCAATGCAATTCCAGTCTACCTCCTGAAATCGGTTTCCTGCAATTCTGCCCCGCTTTCAAGTCCTCTTGGCAGCCTTACTTCAGTATATTTTTGGACGATAGCTGTCATTTATAACTCTGCAGGTTTGTGAATTACAGTGCCCCTGAGCTCCTTTCTTCAACTCGCTTTCTTGTGACCTGGCCGCAACACCGCAGGATGGCTTCAGGCCCTAATCTGGTTCCGGCACGGCACGCTGAGCCTTTGGTTAATTCCTCTTCCTCGTGGGAAATGAGAGTTAAATTTGCCCGTCCAGACACCTCCAGCTAGTCTCTCATTGGTTCTCCCTATTCCTGTTCATCTTCCGCAGAAATTGCAAACTGGGCCAAACAGGAGTTTAAAGGCGCTGACTCTCCAAGTGGGGAGAGTGTTAGTAAAGCATCTGGAATGTTCCACCCGAGTACCAGGGGAGGAAAACTGAGACATATTTGAACACGTCTCCCTTTCACACGGTTGATCATACTCTGGGTTCCACATGCATGTTTTAGCTGAAGGAAGAATACCTTAAACCTGGAGAGTTGAGACCCGTGGAATGGGTACCATGCAATATGACTTCAAAGGGTCTTCATTTGCTCACCGAACCTCTCCAATCCTATCACTGCTGCATTTATGCCCCTGTACACACGCTTGATTCACTTTTGGAGACATAGCAATCCATAGGATTTAAGATACTTACCAGTCAGGTACATTCTTAGGCGTTTAATATGGGGTGTTGAGTCCATTTCGTTGAGCAAGGAGTAGCTCTTGTCTATTCCATATTTGGCTTAAGGAACTTTATCTGTGCTCATTTCAATCTCTGGTTTTATGCAGCACCCCAACTCACCTTTCCCCTTAAGCAAGCATAAGTTGGTTTTCTAAATTTGAGACCCTGTTCCGTTTTGGAATTCAGTTCCTGTGTAGCTAAGTTTACATTCCGTGTATTACTGATATCTTATGATGTTTCTTTTTCTGTGTGACTTATTTCAGTTAGAATCATCGTACCTGAATCCACTCATTATGCTGCTACGGGCCTGATGACATAGATTTCATTGCTGAGTGATACTGCATTGTACGTAAGTACCACAAGTTCTTTATCCATTTTTCACTTTCTGTGATATTGAACTTGTACGGTAAACGAGGTTCTTGTAAACAGAGGCGTCCCAAACTTTGGGGTGGCTGTGTCTTTTTGATTTTAATTTCCCTAAGCTATAGGACCATAAGTGGAAGTGCCCTAGGCTCTGATGCTTTGTTTTTTAGATGTTTCAGGAAACACCATACACTTCTCCCAAGTGTCTGTTGGCAATTTACATCCCGCCCATCAGCATAACAAGGCTCCCAGTTCTCCATGGCCTGTCCTGCCTTTCTGGATTTTACACTTTTTTCAGATGGCCCTTTAGAACGGGGGGAAGTGAGACTTCATTTTAGTGCAGATTTCCTTTGCAAGCTTGCTTGGTTGGCCAAAAAGGTCGTATGCGTTTTTTCCTGAATATATTCAGGAAAAAACGCATACGCCCTTTTTGGCCAAGTGCATCATTGTGGACGTTCTGCCTCTTTTCCTATGCTTTCAATGCAATTCCAGTCTACCTCCTGAAATCGGTTTCCTGCAATTCTGCCCCGCTTTCAAGTCCTCTTGGCAGCCTTACTTCAGTATATTTTTGGACGATAGCTGTCATTTATAACTCTGCAGGTTTGTGAATTACAGTGCCCCTGAGCTCCTTTCTTCAACTCGCTTTCTTTTGAGCTGACCGCAACACTGCAGGATGGCTTCAGGCCCTAATCTGGTTCCGGCACGGCATGCTGAGCCTTTGGTTAATTCCTCTTCCTCGTGGGAAATGAGAGTTAAATTTGCCCGTCCAGACACCTCCAGCTAGTCTCTCATTGGTTCTCGCTATTCCTGTTCATCTTCCGCAGAAATTGCAAACTGGGCCAAACAGGAGGTTAAAGGCACTGACTCTCCACGTCGGGAGAGTGTTAGTAAAGCGTCTGGAATGTTGCACCCGAGTACCAGGGGACCGAAACTGAGACATATTTGAACACGTCTCTCGATCACATGGTTGATCATACTCTGGGTTCCACATGCATGTTTTAGCTGAAGGAAGAATACCTTAAACCTGGAGAGTTGAGACCCGTGGAATGGGTACCATGCAATATGTCTTCAAAGGGTCTTCATTTGCCACCAAACCTCTCCAATCCTATCACTGCTGTGTTTATGCCCCTGTACACATGCTTGATTCTCTTTTGGAGACATAGCAATCCATAGGTTTTAAGATACTTACTAGTCAGGTACATTTTTAGGCGTTTAATATGGGGTGTTGAGTCCATTTCGTTGAGCAAGGAGTAGCTCTTGTCTATTCCATATTTGGCTTAAGGAACTTTATCTGTGCTCATTTCAACCTCTGGTTTTATGCAGCACCCCAACTCACCTTTCCCCTTAAGCAAGCATAAGTTGGTTTTCTAAATTTGAGACCCTGTTCTGTTCTGTAATTCAGTTCCTGTGTAGCCAAGTTTACATTCCGTGTATTACTGATATCTTATGATGTTTCTTTTTCTGTGTGACTTATTTCAGTTAGAATCATCATACCTGAATCCACTCATTGTGCTGCTAAGGGCCTGATGACATAGATTTCATTGCTGAGTGATATTGCTTTGTAAGTAAATACCACAACTTCTTTATCCATTTTTCACTTTCTGCGATGTTGAACTTGTAGTGTAAACGAGGTTCTTGTAAAGAGAGGCGTACCAAACTTTGGGGTGGCTGTGTCTTTTTGATTTTAATTTCCCTAAGCTATAGGACCATAAGTGGAAGTGCCCTAGGCTCTGTTGCTTTGTTTTTTAGATGTTTCAGGAAACACCATACACTTCTCCCGAGTGTCTGTTGGCAATATACATCCCGCCCATCAGCATAACAAGGCTCCCAGTTCTCCATATCCTGTCCTGCCTTTCTGGATTTTACACTTTTTTCAGATGTCCCTTTTGACCGGGGGGAAGTGAGACTTCATTGTAGTGCAGATTTCCTTTGCAAGCTTGCTTGGTTGGCCAAAAAGGGCGTATGCGTTTTTTCCTGAATATATTCAGGAAAAAACGCATACGCCCTTTTTGGCCAAGTGCATCATTGTGGACGTTCTGCCTCGTTTCCTATGCTTTCAATGCAATTCCAGTCTACCTCCTGAAATCCGTTTCCTGCAATTCTGCCCCGCTTTCAAGTCCTCTTGGCAGCCTTACTTCAGTATATTTTTGGACGATAGCTGTCATTTATAACTCTGCAGGTTTGTGAATTACAGTGCCCCTGAGCTCCTTTCTTCAACTCGCTTTCTTGTGACCTGGCCGCAACACCGCAGGATGGCTTCAGGCCCTAATCTGGTTCCGGCACGGCACGCTGAGCCTTTGGTTATTTCCTCTTCCTGGTGGGAAATGAGAGTTAAATTTGCCCGTCCAGACACCTCGAGCTAGTCTCTCATTGGTTCTCGCTATTCCTGTTCATCTTCCGCAGAAATTGCAAACTGGGCCAAACAGGAGGTTAAAGGCGCTGACTCTCCAAGTGGGGAGAGTGTTAGTAAAGCATCTGGAATGTTGCACCCGAGTACCAGGGGAGGAAAACTGAGACATATTTGAACACGTCTCCCGTTCACATGGTTGATCATACTCTGGGTTCTACATGCATGTTTTAGCTGAAGGAAGAATACCTTAAACCTGGAGAGTTGAGACCCGTGGAATGGGTACCATGCAATATGACTTCAAAGGGTCTTCATTTGCTCACCGAACCTCTCCAATCCTATCACTGCTGCGTTTATGCCTCTGTACACACGCTTGATTCTCTTTTGGAGACATAGCAATCCATAGGTTTTAAGATATTTACTAGTCAGGTACATTCTTAGGCGTTTAATATGGGGTGTTGAGTCCATTTCGTTGAGCAAGGAGTAGCTCTTGTCTATTCCATATTTGGCTTAAGGAACTTTATCTGTGCTCATTTCAATCTCTGGTTTTATGCAGCACCCCAACTCACCTTTCCCCTTAAGCAAGCATAAGTTGGTTTTCTAAATTTGAGACCCTGTTCTGTTCTGTAATTCAGGTCCTGTGTAGCCAAGTTTACATTCCGTGTATTACTGATATCTTATGATGTTTCTTTTTCTGTGTGACTTATTTCAGTTAGAATCATCATACCTGAATCCACTCATTGTGCTGCTAAGGGCCTGATGACATAGATTTCATTGCTGAGTGATATTGCTTTGTAAGTAAATACCACAACTTCTTTATCCATTTTTCACTTTCTGCGATGTTGAACTTGTACTGTAAACGAGGTTCTTGTAAAGAGAGGCGTCCCAAACTTTGGGGTGGCTGTGTCTTTTTGATTTTAATTTCCCTAAGCTATAGGACCATAAGTGGAAGTGCCCTAGGCTCTGTTGCTTTGTTTTTTAGATGTTTCAGGAAACACCATACACTTCTCCCGAGTGTCTGTTGGCAATATACATCCCGCCCATCAGCATAACAAGGCTCCCAGTTCTCCATGGCCTGTCCTGCCTTTCTGGATTTTACACTTTTTTCAGATGTCCCTTTTGACCGGGGGGAAGTGAGACTTCATTGTAGTGCAGATTTCCTTTGCAAGCTTGCTTGGTTGGCCAAAAAGGGCGTATGCGTTTTTTCCTGAATATATTCAGGAAAAAACGCATACGCCCTTTTTGGCCAAGTGCATCATTGTGGACGTTCTGCCTCGTTTCCTATGCTTTCAATGCAATTCCAGTCTACCTCCTGAAATCGGTTTCCTGCAATTCTGCCCCGCTTTCAAGTCCTCTTGGCAGCCTTACTTCAGTATATTTTTGGACAATAGCTGTCATTTATAACTCTGCAGGTTTGTGAATTACAGTGCCCCTGAGCTCCTTTCTTCAACTCGCTTTCTTGTGACCTGGCCGCAACACCGCAGGATGGCTTCAGGCCCTAATGTGGTTCCGGCACGGCACGCTGAGCCTTTGGTTATTTCCTCTTCCTGGTGGGAAATGAGAGTTCAATTTGCCCGTCCAGACACCTCCAGCTAGTCTCTCATTGGTTCTCGCTATTCCTGTTCATCTTCCGCAGAAATTGCAAACTGGGCCAAACAGGAGGTTAAAGGCGCTGACTCTCCAAGTGAGGAGAGTGTTAGTAAAGCATCTGGAATGTTGCACCCGAGTACCAGGGGAGGAAAACTGAGACATATTTGAACACATCTCCCGTTCACATGGTTGATCATACTCTGGGTTCCACATGCATGTTTTAGCTGAAGGAAGAATACCTTAAACCTGGAGAGTTGAGACCCGTGGAATGGGTACCATGCAATATGACTTCAAAGGGTCTTCATTTGCTCACCGAACCTCTCCAATCCTATCACTGCTGCGTTTATGCCTCTGTACACACGCTTGATTCTCTTTTGGAGACATAGCAATCCATAGGTTTTAAGATACTTACTAGTCAGGTACATTCTTAGGCGTTTAATATGCGGTGTTGAGTCCATTTCGTTGAGCAAGGAGTAGCTCTTGTCTATTCCATATTTGGCTTAAGGAACTTTATCTGTGCTCATTTCAATGTCTGGTTTTATGCAACACCCCAACTCACCTTTCCCCTTAAGCAAGCATAAGTTGGTTTTCTAAATTTGAGACCCTGTTCTGTTTTGGAATTCAGTTCCGGTGTAGCCAAGTTTACATTCCGTGTATTACTGATATCTTATGATGTTTCTTTTTCTGTGTGACTTATTTCAGTTAGAATCATCATACCTGAATCCACTCATTGTGCTGCTAAGGGCCTGATGACATAGATTTCATTGCTGAGTGATACTGCATTGTACATAAGTACCACAAGTTCTGTATCCATTTTTCACTTTCTGTGATATTGAACTTGTACGGTAAACGAGGTTCTTGTAAACAGAGGCGTCCCAAACTTTGGGGTGGCTGTGTCTTTTTGATTTTAATTTTCCTAAGCTATAGGACCATAAGTGGAAGTGCCCTAGGCTCTGTTGCTTTGTTTTTTAGATGTTTCAGGAAACACCATACACTTCTCCCAAGTGTCTGTTGGCAATTTACATCCCGCCCATCAGCATAACAAGGCTCCCAGTTCTCCATGGCCTGTCCTGCCTTTCTGGATTTTACACTTTTTTCAGATGGCCCTTTTGACCGGGGGGAAGTGAGACTTCATTGTAGTGCAGATTTCCTTTGCAAGCTTGCTTGGTTGGCCAAAAAGGGCGTATGCGTCTTTTCCTGAATATATTCAGGAAAAAACGCATACGCCCTTTTTGGCCAAGTGCATCATGGTGGACGTTCTGCCTCTTTTCCTATGCTTTCAATGCAATTCCAGTCTACCTCCTGAAATCGGTTTCCTGCAATTCTGCCCCGCTTTCAAGTCCTCTTGGCAGCCTTACTTCAGTATATTTTTGGACGATAGCTGTCATTTATAACTCTGCAGGTTTGTGAATTACAGTGCCCCTGAGCTCCTTTCTTCAACTCGCTTTCTTGTGACCTGGCCGCAACACCGCAGGATGGCTTCAGGCCCTAATCTGCTTCCGGCACGGCACGCTGAGCCTTTGGTTATTTCCTCTTCCTGGTGGGAAATGAGAGTTAAATTTGCCCGTCCAGACACCTCCAGCTATTCTCTCATTGGTTCTCCCTATTCCTGTTCATCTTCCGCAGAAATTGCAAACTGGGCCAAACAGGAGGTTAAAGGCGCTGACTCTCCAAGTGGGGAGAGTGTTAGTAAAGCATCTGGAATGTTGCACCCGAGTACCAGGGAAGGAAAACTGAGACATATTTGAACACGTCTCCCGTTCACACGGTTGATCATACTCTGGGTTCCACATGCATGTTTTACCTGAAGGAAGAATTCCTTAAACCTGGAGAGTTGAGACCCGTGTAATGGGTACCATGCAATATGACTTCAAAGGGTCTTCATTTGCTCACCGAACCTCTCCAATCCTATCACTGCTGCGTTTATGCCCCTGTACACATGCTTGATTCTCTTTCGGAGACATAGCAATCCATAGGTTTTAAGATACTTACTAGTCAGGTACATTCTTAGGCGTTTAATATGGGGTGTTGAGTCCATTTCGTTGAGCAAGGAGTAGCTCTTGTCTATTCCATATTTGGCTTAAGGAACTTTATCTGTGCTCATTTCAATCTCTGGTTTTATGCAGCACCCCAACTCACCTTTACCCTTAAGCAAGCATAAGTTGCTTTTCTAAATTTGAGACCCTGTTCTGTTCTGTAATTCAGTTCCTGTGTAGCCAAGTTTACATTCCGTGTATTACTGATATCTTATGATGTTTCTTTTTCTGTGTGACTTATTTTAGTTAGCATCATCATACCTGAATCCACTCATTGTGCTGCTAAGGGCCTGATGACATAGATTTCATTGCTGAGTGATATTGTTTGTAAGTAAATACCACAACTTCTTTATCCATTTTTCACTTTCTGCGATGTTGAACTTGTACTGTAAACGAGGTTCTTGTAAACAGAGGCGTCCCAAACTTTGGGGTGGCTGTGTCTTTTTGATTTTAATTTCCCTAAGCTATAGGACCATAAGTGGAAGTGCCCTAGGCTCTGTTGCTTTGTTTTTTAGATGTTTCAGGAAACACCATACACTTCTCCCGAGTGTCTGTTGGCAATTTACATCCCGCCCATCAGCATAACAAGGCTCCCAGTTCTCCATGGCCTGTCCTGCCTTTCTGGATTTTACACTTTTTTCAGATGGCCCTTTTGACCAGGGGGAAGTGAGACTTCATTGTAGTGCAGATTTCCTTTGCAAGCTTGCTTGGTTGGCCAAAAAGTGCGTATGCGTTTTTTCCTGAATATATTCAGGAAAAAGCGCATACGCCCTTTTTGGCCTAGTGCATCATGGTGGACGTTCTGCCTCTTTTCCTATGCTTTCAATGCAATTCCAGTCTACCTCCTGAAATCGGTTTCCTGCAATTCTGCCCCACTTTCAAGTCCTCTTGGCAGCCTTACTTCAGTATATTTTTGGACGATAGCTGTCATTTATAACTCTGCAGGTTTGTGAATTACAGTGCCCCTGAGCTCCTTTCTTCAACTCGCTTTCTTGTGACCTGGCCGCAACACCGCAGGATGGCTTCAGGCCCTAATCTGGTTCCGGCACGGCACGCTAAGCCTTTGGTTATTTCCTCTTCCTTGTGGGAAATGAGAGTTAAATTTGCCCGTCCAGAGACCTCCAGCTAGTCTCTCATTGGTTCTCCCTATTCCTGTTCATCTTCCGCAGAAATTGCAAACTGGGCCAAACAGGAGGTTAAAGGGACTGACTCTCCAAGTGGGGAGAGTGTTAGTAAAGCGTCTGGAATGTTGCACCCGAGTACCAGGGTACGAAAACTGAGACATGTTTGAACACGTCTCCCGTTCACACGGTTGATCATACTCTGGGTTCCCCATGCATGTTTTAGCTGAAGGAAGAATACCTTAAACCTGGGTAGTTGAAACCCGTGGAATGGGTACCATGCAATATGACTTCAAAGGGTCTTCATTTGCTCACCGAACCTCTCCAATCCTATCACTGCTGCGTTTATGCCCCTGTACACACGCTTGATTCTCTTTTGGAGACATAGCAATCCATAGGTTTTAAGATACTTACTAGTCAGGTACATTCTTAGGCGTTTAATATGGGGTGTTGAGTCCATTTCGTTGAGCAAGGAGTAGCTCTTGTCTATTCCATATTTGGCTTAAGGAACTTTATCTGTGCTCATTTCAATCTCTGGTTTTATGCAGCACCCCAACTCACCTTTCCCCTTAAGCAAGCATAAGTTGGTTTTCTAAATTTGAGACCCTGTTCTGTTCTGTAATTCAGTTCCTGTGTAGCCAAGTTTACATTCCGTGTATTACTGATATCTTATGATGTTTCTTTTTCTGTGTGACTTATTTCAGTTAGAATCATCATACCTGAATCCACTCATTGTGCTGCTAAGGGCCTGATGACATAGATTTCATTGCTGAGTGATATTGCTTTGTAAGTAAATAACACAACTTCTTTATCCATTTTTCACTTTCTGTGATGTTGAACTTGTACTGTAAACGAGGTTCTTGTAAACAGAGGCGTCCCAAATTTTGGGGTGGTTGTGTCTTTTTGATTTTAATTTCCCTAATCTATAGGACCATAAGTGGAAGTGCCCTAGGCTCTGTTGCTTTGTTTTTTAGATGTTTCAGGAAACACCATACACTTCTCCCAAGTGTCTGTTGGCAATTTACATCACGCCCATCAGCATAACAAGGCTCACAGTTCTTCATGGCCTGTCCTGCCTTACTGGATTTTACACTTTTTTCAGATGGCCCTTTTGACCGGGGGTAAGTGAGACTTCATTGTAGTGCAGATTTCCTTTGCAAGCTTGCTTGGTTGGCCAAAAAGGGCGTATGCGTTTTTTCCTGAATATATTCAGGAAAAAAAGCATACGCCCTTTTTGGCCAAGTGCATCATTGTGGACGTTCTGCCTCTTTTCCTATGCTTTCAATGCAATTCCAGTCTACCTCCTGAAATCGGTTTCCTGCAATTCTGCCCCGCTTTCAAGTCCTCTTGGCAGCCTTACTTCAGTATATTTTTGGACGATAGCTGTCATTTATAACTCTGCAGGTTTGTGAATTACAGTGCCCCTGAGCTCCTTTCTTCAACTCGCTTTCTTGTGACCTGGCCGCAACACCGCAGGATGGCTTCAGGCCCTAATCTGGTTCCGGCACGGCACGCTGAGCCTTTGGTTAATTCCTCTTCCTCGTGGGAAATGAGAGTTAAATTTGCCCGTCCAGACACCTCCAGCTAGTCTCTCATTGGTTCTCCCTATTCCTGTTCATCTTCCGCAGAAATTGCAAACTGGGCCAAACAGGAGTTTAAAGGCGCTGACTCTCCAAGTGGGGAGAGTGTTAGTAAAGCATCTGGAATGTTCCACCCGAGTACCAGGGGAGGAAAACTGAGACATATTTGAACACGTCTCCCTTTCACACGGTTGATCATACTCTGGGTTCCACATGCATGTTTTAGCTGAAGGAAGAATACCTTAAACCTGGAGAGTTGAGACCCGTGGAATGGGTACCATGCAATATGACTTCAAAGGGTCTTCATTTGCTCACCGAACCTCTCCAATCCTATCACTGCTGCATTTATGCCCCTGTACACACGCTTGATTCACTTTTGGAGACATAGCAATCCATAGGATTTAAGATACTTACTAGTCAGGTACATTCCTAGGCGTTTAATATGGGGTGTTGAGTCCATTTCGTTGAGCAAGGAGTAGCTCTTGTCTATTCCATATTTGGCTTAAGGAACTTTATCTGTGCTCATTTCAATCTCTGGTTTTATGCAGCACCCCAACTCACCTTTCCCCTTAAGCAAGCATAAGTTGGTTTTCTAAATTTGAGACCCTGTTCCGTTTTGGAATTCAGTTCCTGTGTAGCTAAGTTTACATTCCGTGTATTACTGATATCTTATGATGTTTCTTTTTCTGTGTGACTTATTTCAGTTAGAATCATCGTACCTGAATCCACTCATTATGCTGCTACGGGCCTGATGACATAGATTTCATTGCTGAGTGATACTGCATTGTACGTAAGTACCACAAGTTCTTTATCCATTTTTCACTTTCTGTGATATTGAACTTGTACGGTAAACGAGGTTCTTGTAAACAGAGGCGTCCCAAACTTTGGGGTGGCTGTGTCTTTTTGATTTTAATTTCCCTAAGCTATAGGACCATAAGTGGAAGTGCCCTAGGCTCTGTTGCTTTGTTTTTTAGATGTTTCAGGAAACACCATACACTTCTCCCAAGTGTCTGTTGGCAATTTACATCCCGCCCATCAGCATAACAAGGCTCCCAGTTCTCCATGGCCTGTCCTGCCTTTCTGGATTTTACACTTTTTTCAGATGGCCCTTTAGAACGGGGGGAAGTGAGACTTCATTTTAGTGCAGATTTCCTTTGCAAGCTTGCTTGGTTGGCCAAAAAGGTCGTATGCGTTTTTTCCTGAATATATTCAGGAAAAAACGCATACGCCCTTTTTGGCCAAGTGCATCATTGTGGACGTTCTGCCTCTTTTCCTATGCTTTCAATGCAATTCCAGTCTACCTCCTGAAATCGGTTTCCTGCAATTCTGCCCCGCTTTCAAGTCCTCTTGGCAGCCTTACTTCAGTATATTTTTGGACGATAGCTGTCATTTATAACTCTGCAGGTTTGTGAATTACAGTGCCCCTGAGCTCCTTTCTTCAACTCGCTTTCTTTTGAGCTGACCGCAACACTGCAGGATGGCTTCAGGCCCTAATCTGGTTCCGGCACGGCATGCTGAGCCTTTGGTTAATTCCTCTTCCTCGTGGGAAATGAGAGTTAAATTTGCCCGTCCAGACACCTCCAGCTAGTCTCTCATTGGTTCTCGCTATTCCTGTTCATCTTACGCAGAAATTGCAAACTGGGCCAAACAGGAGGTTAAAGGCACTGACTCTCCACGTCGGGAGAGTGTTAGTAAAGCGTCTGGAATGTTGCACCCGAGTACCAGGGGACCGAAACTGAGACATATTTGAACACGTCTCTCGATCACATGGTTGATCATACTCTGGGTTCCACATGCATGTTTTAGCTGAAGGAAGAATACCTTAAACCTGGAGAGTTGAGACCCGTGGAATGGGTACCATGCAATATGTCTTCAAAGGGTCTTCATTTGCCACCAAACCTCTCCAATCCTATCACTGCTGTGTTTATGCCCCTGTACACATGCTTGATTCTCTTTTGGAGACATAGCAATCCATAGGTTTTAAGATACTTACTAGTCAGGTACATTTTTAGGCGTTTAATATGGGGTGTTGAGTCCATTTCGTTGAGCAAGGAGTAGCTCTTGTCTATTCCATATTTGGCTTAAGGAACTTTATCTGTGCTCATTTCAACCTCTGGTTTTATGCAGCACCCCAACTCACCTTTCCCCTTAAGCAAGCATAAGTTGGTTTTCTAAATTTGAGACCCTGTTCTGTTCTGTAATTCAGTTCCTGTGTAGCCAAGTTTACATTCCGTGTATTACTGATATCTTATGATGTTTCTTTTTCTGTGTGACTTATTTCAGTTAGAATCATCATACCTGAATCCACTCATTGTGCTGCTAAGGGCCTGATGACATAGATTTCATTGCTGAGTGATATTGCTTTGTAAGTAAATACCACAACTTCTTTATCCATTTTTCACTTTCTGCGATGTTGAACTTGTACTGTAAACGAGGTTCTTGTAAAGAGAGGCGTACCAAACTTTGGGGTGGCTGTGTCTTTTTGATTTTAATTTCCCTAAGCTATAGGACCATAAGTGGAAGTGCCCTAGGCTCTGTTGCTTTGTTTTTTAGATGTTTCAGGAAACACCATACACTTCTCCCGAGTGTCTGTTGGCAATATACATCCCGCCCATCAGCATAACAAGGCTCCCAGTTCTCCATATCCTGTCCTGCCTTTCTGGATTTTACACTTTTTTCAGATGTCCCTTTTGACCGGGGGGAAGTGAGACTTCATTGTAGTGCAGATTTCCTTTGCAAGCTTGCTTGGTTGGCCAAAAAGGGCGTATGCGTTTTTTCCTGAATATATTCAGGAAAAAACGCATACGCCCTTTTTGGCCAAGTGCATCATTGTGGACGTTCTGCCTCGTTTCCTATGCTTTCAATGCAATTCCAGTCTACCTCCTGAAATCCGTTTCCTGCAATTCTGCCCCGCTTTCAAGTCCTCTTGGCAGCCTTACTTCAGTATATTTTTGGACGATAGCTGTCATTTATAACTCTGCAGGTTTGTGAATTACAGTGCCCCTGAGCTCCTTTCTTCAACTCGCTTTCTTGTGACCTGGCCGCAACACCGCAGGATGGCTTCAGGCCCTAATCTGGTTCCGGCACGGCACGCTGAGCCTTTGGTTATTTCCCCTTCCTGGTGGGAAATGAGACTTAAATTTGCCCGTCCAGACACCTCGAGCTAGTCTCTCATTGGTTCTCGCTATTCCTGTTCATCTTCCGCAGAAATTGCAAACTGGGCCAAACAGGAGGTTAAAGGCGCTGACTCTCCAAGTGGGGAGAGTGTTAGTAAAGCATCTGGAATGTTGCACCCGAGTACCAGGGGAGGAAAACTGAGACATATTTGAACACGTCTCCCGTTCACATGGTTGATCATACTCTGGGTTCTACATGCATGTTTTAGCTGAAGGAAGAATACCTTAAACCTGGAGAGTTGAGACCCGTGGAATGGGTACCATGCAATATGACTTCAAAGGGTCTTCATTTGCTCACCGAACCTCTCCAATCCTATCACTGCTGCGTTTATGCCTCTGTACACACGCTTGATTCTCTTTTGGAGACATAGCAATCCATAGGTTTTAAGATATTTACTAGTCAGGTACATTCTTAGGCGTTTAATATGGGGTGTTGAGTCCATTTCGTTGAGCAAGGAGTAGCTCTTGTCTATTCCATATTTGGCTTAAGGAACTTTATCTGTGCTCATTTCAATCTCTGGTTTTATGCAGCACCCCAACTCACCTTTCCCCTTAAGCAAGCATAAGTTGGTTTTCTAAATTTGAGACCCTTTTCTGTTCTGTAATTCAGGTCCTGTGTAGCCAAGTTTACATTCCGTGTATTACTGATATCTTATGATGTTTCTTTTTCTGTGTGACTTATTTCAGTTAGAATCATCATACCTGAATCCACTCATTGTGCTGCTAAGGGCCTGATGACATAGATTTCATTGCTGAGTGATATTGCTTTGTAAGTAAATACCACAACTTCTTTATCCATTTTTCACTTTCTGCGATGTTGAACTTGTACTGTAAACGAGGTTCTTGTAAAGAGAGGCGTCCCAAACTTTGGGGTGGCTGTGTCTTTTTGATTTTAATTTCCCTAAGCTATAGGACCATAAGTGGAAGTGCCCTAGGCTCTGTTGCTTTGTTTTTTAGATGTTTCAGGAAACACCATACACTTCTCCCGAGTGTCTGTTGGCAATATACATCCCGCCCATCAGCATAACAAGGCTCCCAGTTCTCCATGGCCTGTCCTGCCTTTCTGGATTTTACACTTTTTTCAGATGTCCCTTTTGACCGGGGGGAAGTGAGACTTCATTGTAGTGCAGATTTCCTTTGCAAGCTTGCTTGGTTGGCCAAAAAGGGCGTATGCGTTTTTTCCTGAATATATTCAGGAAAAAACGCATACGCCCTTTTTGGCCAAGTGCATCATTGTGGACGTTCTGCCTCGTTTCCTATGCTTTCAATGCAATTCCAGTCTACCTCCTGAAATCGGTTTCCTGCAATTCTGCCCCGCTTTCAAGTCCTCTTGGCAGCCTTACTTCAGTATATTTTTGGACAATAGCTGTCATTTATAACTCTGCAGGTTTGTGAATTACAGTGCCCCTGAGCTCCTTTCTTCAACTCGCTTTCTTGTGACCTGGCCGCAACACCGCAGGATGGCTTCAGGCCCTAATGTGGTTCCGGCACGGCACGCTGAGCCTTTGGTTATTTCCTCTTCCTGGTGGGAAATGAGAGTTCAATTTGCCCGTCCAGACACCTCCAGCTAGTCTCTCATTGGTTCTCGCTATTCCTGTTCATCTTCCGCAGAAATTGCAAACTGGGCCAAACAGGAGGTTAAAGGCGCTGACTCTCCAAGTGAGGAGAGTGTTAGTAAAGCATCTGGAATGTTGCACCCGAGTACCAGGGGAGGAAAACTGAGACATATTTGAACACGTCTCCCGTTCACATGGTTGATCATACTCTGGGTTCCACATGCATGTTTTAGCTGAAGGAAGAATACCTTAAACCTGGAGAGTTGAGACCCGTGGAATGGGTACCATGCAATATGACTTCAAAGGGTCTTCATTTGCTCACCGAACCTCTCCAATCCTATCACTGCTGCGTTTATGCCTCTGTACACACGCTTGATTCTCTTTTGGAGACATAGCAATCCATAGGTTTTAAGATACTTACTAGTCAGGTACATTCTTAGGCGTTTAATATGCGGTGTTGAGTCCATTTCGTTGAGCAAGGAGTAGCTCTTGTCTATTCCATATTTGGCTTAAGGAACTTTATCTGTGCTCATTTCAATGTCTGGTTTTATGCAACACCCCAACTCACCTTTCCCCTTAAGCAAGCATAAGTTGGTTTTCTAAATTTGAGACCCTGTTCTGTTTTGGAATTCAGTTCCGGTGTAGCCAAGTTTACATTCCGTGTATTACTGATATCTTATGATGTTTCTTTTTCTGTGTGACTTATTTCAGTTAGAATCATCGTACCTGAATCCACTCATTATGCTGCTACGGGCCTGATGACATAGATTTCATTGCTGAGTGATACTGCATTGTACGTAAGTACCACAAGTTCTTTATCCATTTTTCACTTTCTGTGATATTGAACTTGTACGGTAAACGAGGTTCTTGTAAACAGAGGCGTCCCAAACTTTGGGGTGGCTGTGTCTTTTTGATTTTAATTTCCCTAAGCTATAGGACCATAAGTGGAAGTGCCCTAGGCTCTGTTGCTTTGTTTTTTAGATGTTTCAGGAAACACCATACACTTCTCCCGAGTGTCTGTTGGCAATTTACATCCCGCCCATCAGCATAACAAGGCTCCCAGTTCTCCATGGCCTGTCCTGCCTTTCTGGATTTTACACTTTTTTCAGATGGCCCTTTTGACCGGGGGGAAGTGAGACTTCATTGTAGTGCAGATTTCCTTTGCAAGCTTGCTTGGTTGGCCAAAAAGGGCGTATGCGTTTTTTCCTGAATATATTCAGGAAAAAACGCATACGCCATTTTTGGCCAAGTGTATCATTGTGGACGTTCTGCCTCTTTTCCTATGCTTTCAATGCAATTCCAGTCTACCTCCTGAAATCGGTTTCCTGCAATTCTGCCCCGCTTTCAAGTCCTCTTGGCAGCCTTACTTCAGTATATTTTTGGACGATAGCTGTCATTTATAACTCTGCAGGTTTGTGAATTACAGTGCCCCTCAGCTCCTTTCTTCAACTCGCTTTCTTGTGACCTGGCCGCAACACCGCAGGATGGCTTTAGGCCCTAATGTGTTTCCGGCACGGCACGCTGAGCCTTTGGTTATTTCCTCTTCCTGGTGGGAAATGAGAGTTCAATTTGCCCGTCCAGACACCTCCAACTAGTCTCTCATTGGTTCTCGCTATTCCTGTTCATCTTCCGCAGAAATTGCAAACTGGGCCAAACAGGAGGTTAAAGGGACTGACTGTTCAAGTCGGGAGGGTGTTAGTAAAGCGTCTGGAATGTTGCACCCGAGTACCAGGGTACGAAAACTGAGACATATTTGAACACGTCTCCCGATCACATGGTTGATCATACTCTAGGTTCCACATGCATGTTTTAGCTGAAGGAAGAATACCTTAAAACTGGGTAGTTGAAACCCGTGGAATGGGTACCATGCAATATGACTTCAAAGGGTCTTCATTTGCTCACCGAACCTCTCCAATCCTATCACTGCTGCGTTTATGCCCCTGTACACATGCTTGATTCTCTTTCGGAGACATAGCAATCCATAGGTTTTAAGATACTTACTAGTCAGGTACATTCTTAGGCGTTTAATATGCGGTGTTGAGTCCATTTCGTTGAGCAAGGAGTAGCTCTTGTCTATTCCATATTTGGCTTAAGGAACTTTATCTGTGCTCATTTCAATCGCTGGTTTTATGCAGCACGCCAAATCACCTTTCCCCTTAAGGAAGCATAAGTTGGTTTTCTAAATTTGAGACCCTGTTCTGTTTTGGAATTCAGTTCCTGTGTAGCCAATTTACATTCCGTGTATTACTGATATCTTATGATGTTTCTTTTTCTGTGTGACTTATTTCAGTTAGAATCATCATACCTGAATCCACTCATTGTGCTGCTAAGGGCCTGATGACATAGATTTCATTGCTGAGTGATACTGCATTGTACGTAAGTACCACAAGTTCTGTATCCATTTTTCACTTTCTGTGATATTGAACTTGTACGGTAAATGAGGTTCTTGTAAACAGAGGCGTCCCAAACTTTGGGGTGGCTGTGTCTTTTTGATTTTAATTTCCCTAAGCTATAGGACCATAAGTGGAAGTGCCCTAGGCTCTGTTGCTTTGTTTTTTAGATGTTTCAGGAAACACCATACAATTCTCCCGAGTGTCTGTTGGCAATTTACATCCCGCCCATCAGCATAACAAGGCTCCCAGTTCTCCATGGCCTGTCCTGCCTTTCTGGATTTTACACTTTTTTCAGATGGCCCTTTTGACCGGGGGGAAGTGAGACTTCATTGTAGTGCAGATTTCCTTTGCAAGCTTGCTTGGTTGGCCAAAAAGGGCGTATGCGTCTTTTCCTGAATATATTCAGGAAAAAACGCATACGCCCTTTTTGGCCAAGTGCATCATTGTGGACGTTCTGCCTCTTTTCCTATGCTTTCAATGCAATTCCACTTTACCTCCTGAAATCGGTTTCCTGCAATTCTGCCCCGCTTTCAAGTCCTCTTGGCAGCCTTACTTCAGTATATTTTTGGACGATAGCTGTCATTTATAAGTCTGCAGGTTTGTGAATTACAGTGCCCCTGAGCTCCTTTCTTCAACTCGCTTTCTTTTGAGCTGGCCGCAACACCGCAGGATGGCTTCAGGCCCTAATCTGGTTCCGGCACGGCACGCTGAGCCTTTGGTTATTTCCTCTTCCTGGTGGGAAATGAGAGTTAAATTTGCCCGTCCAGACACCTCCAGCTAGTCTCTCATTGGTTCTCCCTATTCCTGTTCATCTTCCGCAGAAATTGCAAACTGGGCCAAACAGGAGGTTAAAGGCGCTGACTCTCCAAGTTGGGAGAGTGTTAGTAAAGCGTCTGGAATGTTGCACCCGAGTACCAGGGGAGGAAAACTGAGACATATTTGAACACGTCTCCCGTTCACACGGTTGATCATACTCTGGGTTCCACATGCATGTTTTAGCTGAAGGAAGAATACCTTAAACCTGGATAGTTGAGACCCGTGGAATGGGTACCATGCAATATGACTTCAAAGGGTCTTCATTTGCTCACCGAACCTCTCCAATCTTATCACTGCTGCTTTTATGCCCCTGTACACACGCTTGATTCTCTTTTGGAGACATAGCAATCCATAGGTTTTAAGATACTTACTAGTCAGGTACATTCTTAGGCGTTTAATATGGGGTGTTGAGTCCATTTCGTTGAGCAAGGAGTAGCTCTTGTCTATTCCATATTTGGCTTAAGGAACTTTATCTGTGCTCATTTTTATCGCTGGTTTTATGCAGCACCCCAAATCACCTTTCCCCTTAAGCAAGCATAAGTTGGTTTTCTAAATTTGAGACCCTGTTCTGTTTTGGAATTCAGTTCCTGTGTAGCCAAGTTTACATTCCGTGTATTAGTGATATCTTATGATGTTTCTTTTTCTGTGTGACTTATTTCAGTTAGAATCATCATACCTGAATCCACTCATTGTGCTACTAAGGGCCTGATGACATAGATTTCATTGCTGAGTCATATTGCTTTGTAAGTAAATACCACAACTTCTTTATCCATTTTTCACTTTCTGCGATGTTGAACTTGTACTGTAAACGAGGTTCTTGTAAACAGAGGCGTCCCAAACTTTGGGGTGTCTGTGTCTTTTTGATTTTAATTTCCCTAATCTATAGGACCATAAGTGAAAGTGCGCTACGCTCTGTTGCTTTGTTTTTTAGATATTTCAGGAAACACCATACACTTTTCCCGAGTGTCTGTTGGCAATTTACATCCCGCCCATCAGCATAACAAGGCTCCCAGTTCTCCATGGCCTGTCCTGCCTTTCTGGATTTTACACTTTTTTCAGATAGCCCTTTTGACCGGGGGGAAGTGAGACTTCATTGTAGTGCAGATTTCCTTTGCAAGCTTGCTTGGTTGGCCAAAAAGGGCGTATGCGTTTTTTCCTGAATATATTCAGGAAAAAACGCATATGCCCTTTTTGGCCAAGTGCATCATTGTGGACGTTCTGCCTCTTTTCCTATGCTTTCAATGCAATTCCAGTCTACCTCCTGAAATCGGTTTCCTGCAATTCTGCCCCGCTTTCAAGTCCTCTTGGCAGCCTTACTTCAGTATATTTTTGGACGATAGCTGTGATTTATAAGTCTGCAGGTTTGTGAATTACAGTGCCCCTGAGCTCCTTTCTTCAACTCGCTTTCTTGTGACCTGGCCGCAACACCGCAGGATGGCTTCAGGCCCTAATCTGCTTCCGGCACGGCACGCTGAGCCTTTGGTTATTTCCTCTTCCTGGTGGGAAATGAGAGTTAAATTTGCCCGTCCAGACACCTCCAGCTAGTCTCTCATTGGTTCTCCCTATTCCTGTTCATCTTCCGCAGAAATTGCAAACTGGGCCAAACAGGAGGTTAAAGGCGCTGACTCTCCAAGTGGGGAGAGTGTTAGTAAAGCGTATGGAATGTTACACCCGAGTACCAGGGGAGGAAAACTGAGACATATTTGAACACGTCTCCCGTTCACACGGTTGATCATACTCTGGGTTCCACATGCATGTTTTAGCTGAAGGAAGAATACCTTAAACCTGGAGAGTTGAGACCCGTGGAATGGGTACCATGCAATATGACTTCAAAGGGTCTTCATTTGCTCACCGAACCTCTCCAATCCTATCACTGCTGCGTTTATGCCCCTGTACACATGCTTGATTCTCTTTCGGAGACATAGCAATCCATAGGTTTTAAGATACTTACTAGTCAGGTACATTCTTAGGCGTTTAATATGCGGTGTTGAGTCCATTTCGTTGAGCAAGGAGTAGCTCTTGTCTATTCCATATTTGGCTTAAGGAACTTTATCTGTGCTCATTTCAATCGCTGGTTTTATGCAGCACGCCAAATCACCTTTCCCCTTAAGGAAGCATAAGTTGGTTTTCTAAATTTGAGACCCTGTTCTGTTTTGGAATTCAGTTCCTGTGTAGCCAATTTACATTCCGTGTATTACTGATATCTTATGATGTTTCTTTTTCTGTGTGACTTATTTCAGTTAGAATCATCATACCTGAATCCACTCATTGTGCTGCTAAGGGCCTGATGACATAGATTTCATTGCTGAGTGATACTGCATTGTACGTAAGTACCACAAGTTCTGTATCCATTTTTCACTTTCTGTGATATTGAACTTGTACGGTAAATGAGGTTCTTGTAAACAGAGGCGTCCCAAACTTTGGGGTGGCTGTGTCTTTTTGATTTTAATTTCCCTAAGCTATAGGACCATAAGTGGAAGTGCCCTAGGCTCTGTTGCTTTGTTTTTTAGATGTTTCAGGAAACACCATACAATTCTCCCGAGTGTCTGTTGGCAATTTACATCCCGCCCATCAGCATAACAAGGCTCCCAGTTCTCCATGGCCTGTCCTGCCTTTCTGGATTTTACACTTTTTTCAGATGGCCCTTTTGACCGGGGGGAAGTGAGACTTCATTGTAGTGCAGATTTCCTTTGCAAGCTTGCTTGGTTGGCCAAAAAGGGCGTATGCGTCTTTTCCTGAATATATTCAGGAAAAAACGCATACGCCCTTTTTGGCCAAGTGCATCATTGTGGACGTTCTGCCTCTTTTCCTATGCTTTCAATGCAATTCCACTTTACCTCCTGAAATCGGTTTCCTGCAATTCTGCCCCGCTTTCAAGTCCTCTTGGCAGCCTTACTTCAGTATATTTTTGGACGATAGCTGTCATTTATAAGTCTGCAGGTTTGTGAATTACAGTGCCCCTGAGCTCCTTTCTTCAACTCGCTTTCTTTTGAGCTGGCCGCAACACCGCAGGATGGCTTCAGGCCCTAATCTGGTTCCGGCACGGCACGCTGAGCCTTTGGTTATTTCCTCTTCCTGGTGGGAAATGAGAGTTAAATTTGCCCGTCCAGACACCTCCAGCTAGTCTCTCATTGGTTCTCCCTATTCCTGTTCATCTTCCGCAGAAATTGCAAACTGGGCCAAACAGGAGGTTAAAGGCGCTGACTCTCCAAGTTGGGAGAGTGTTAGTAAAGCGTCTGGAATGTTGCACCCGAGTACCAGGGGAGGAAAACTGAGACATATTTGAACACGTCTCCCGTTCACACGGTTGATCATACTCTGGGTTCCACATGCATGTTTTAGCTGAAGGAAGAATACCTTAAACCTGGATAGTTGAGACCCGTGGAATGGGTACCATGCAATATGACTTCAAAGGGTCTTCATTTGCTCACCGAACCTCTCCAATCTTATCACTGCTGCTTTTATGCCCCTGTACACACGCTTGATTCTCTTTTGGAGACATAGCAATCCATAGGTTTTAAGATACTTACTAGTCAGGTACATTCTTAGGCGTTTAATATGGGGTGTTGAGTCCATTTCGTTGAGCAAGGAGTAGCTCTTGTCTATTCCATATTTGGCTTAAGGAACTTTATCTGTGCTCATTTTTATCGCTGGTTTTATGCAGCACCCCAAATCACCTTTCCCCTTAAGCAAGCATAAGTTGGTTTTCTAAATTTGAGACCCTGTTCTGTTTTGGAATTCAGTTCCTGTGTAGCCAAGTTTACATTCCGTGTATTAGTGATATCTTATGATGTTTCTTTTTCTGTGTGACTTATTTCAGTTAGAATCATCATACCTGAATCCACTCATTGTGCTACTAAGGGCCTGATGACATAGATTTCATTGCTGAGTCATATTGCTTTGTAAGTAAATACCACAACTTCTTTATCCATTTTTCACTTTCTGCGATGTTGAACTTGTACTGTAAACGAGGTTCTTGTAAACAGAGGCGTCCCAAACTTTGGGGTGTCTGTGTCTTTTTGATTTTAATTTCCCTAATCTATAGGACCATAAGTGAAAGTGCGCTACGCTCTGTTGCTTTGTTTTTTAGATATTTCAGGAAACACCATACACTTTTCCCGAGTGTCTGTTGGCAATTTACATCCCGCCCATCAGCATAACAAGGCTCCCAGTTCTCCATGGCCTGTCCTGCCTTTCTGGATTTTACACTTTTTTCAGATAGCCCTTTTGACCGGGGGGAAGTGAGACTTCATTGTAGTGCAGATTTCCTTTGCAAGCTTGCTTGGTTGGCCAAAAAGGGCGTATGCGTTTTTTCCTGAATATATTCAGGAAAAAACGCATATGCCCTTTTTGGCCAAGTGCATCATTGTGGACGTTCTGCCTCTTTTCCTATGCTTTCAATGCAATTCCAGTCTACCTCCTGAAATCGGTTTCCTGCAATTCTGCCCCGCTTTCAAGTCCTCTTGGCAGCCTTACTTCAGTATATTTTTGGACGATAGCTGTGATTTATAAGTCTGCAGGTTTGTGAATTACAGTGCCCCTGAGCTCCTTTCTTCAACTCGCTTTCTTGTGACCTGGCCGCAACACCGCAGGATGGCTTCAGGCCCTAATCTGCTTCCGGCACGGCACGCTGAGCCTTTGGTTATTTCCTCTTCCTGGTGGGAAATGAGAGTTAAATTTGCCCGTCCAGACACCTCCAGCTAGTCTCTCATTGGTTCTCCCTATTCCTGTTCATCTTCCGCAGAAATTGCAAACTGGGCCAAACAGGAGGTTAAAGGCGCTGACTCTCCAAGTGGGGAGAGTGTTAGTAAAGCGTATGGAATGTTACACCCGAGTACCAGGGGAGGAAAACTGAGACATATTTGAACACGTCTCCCGTTCACACGGTTGATCATACTCTGGGTTCCACATGCATGTTTTAGCTGAAGGAAGAATACCTTAAACCTGGAGAGTTGAGACCCGTGGAATGGGTACCATGCAATATGACTTCAAAGGGTCTTCATTTGCTCACCGAACCTCTCCAATCCTATCACTGCTGCGTTTATGCCCCTGTACACACGCTTGATTCTCTTTTGGAGACATAGCAATCCATAGGTTTTAAGATACTTACTAGTCAGGTACATTCTTAGGCGTTTAATATGGGGTGTTGAGTCCATTTCGTTGAGCAAGGAGTAGCTCTTGTCTATTCCATATTTGGCTTAAGGAACTTTATCTGTGCTCATTTCAATCTCTGGTTTTATGCAGCACCCCAAATCACCTTTCCCCTTAAGCAAGCATAAGTTGGTTTTCTAAATTTGAGACCCTGTTCTGTTTTGGAATTCAGTTCCTGTGTAGCCAAGTTTACATTCCGTGTATTACTGATATCTTATGATGTTTCTTTTTCTGTGTGACTTATTTCAGTTAGAATCATCATACCTGAATCCACTCATTGTGCTGCTAAGGGCCTGATGACATAGATTTCATTGCTGAGTGATACTGCATTGTACATAAGTACCACAAGTTCTGTATCCATTTTTCACTTTCTGTGATATTGAACTTGTACGGTAAACGAGGTTCTTGTAAACAGAGGCGTCCCAAACTTTGGGGTGGCTGTGTCTTTTTGATTTTAATTTTCCTAAGCTATAGGACCATAAGTGGAAGTGCCCTAGGCTCTGTTGCTTTGTTTTTTAGATGTTTCAGGAAACACCATACACTTCTCCCAAGTGTCTGTTGGCAATTTACATCCCGCCCATCAGCATAACAAGGCTCCCAGTTCTCCATGGCCTGTCCTGCCTTTCTGGATTTTACACTTTTTTCAGATGGCCCTTTTGACCGGGGGGAAGTGAGACTTCATTGTAGTGCAGATTTCCTTTGCAAGCTTGCTTGGTTGGCCAAAAAGGGCGTATGCGTCTTTTCCTGAATATATTCAGGAAAAAACGCATACGCCCTTTTTGGCCAAGTGCATCATGGTGGACGTTCTGCCTCTTTTCCTATGCTTTCAATGCAATTCCAGTCTACCTCCTGAAATCGGTTTCCTGCAATTCTGCCCCGCTTTCAAGTCCTCTTGGCAGCCTTACTTCAGTATATTTTTGGACGATAGCTGTCATTTATAACTCTGCAGGTTTGTGAATTACAGTGCCCCTGAGCTCCTTTCTTCAACTCGCTTTCTTGTGACCTGGCCGCAACACCGCAGGATGGCTTCAGGCCCTAATCTGCTTCCGGCACGGCACGCTGAGCCTTTGGTTATTTCCTCTTCCTGGTGGGAAATGAGAGTTAAATTTGCCCGTCCAGACACCTCCAGCTATTCTCTCATTGGTTCTCCCTATTCCTGTTCATCTTCCGCAGAAATTGCAAACTGGGCCAAACAGGAGGTTAAAGGCGCTGACTCTCCAAGTGGGGAGAGTGTTAGTAAAGCATCTGGAATGTTGCACCCGAGTACCAGGGAAGGAAAACTGAGACATATTTGAACACGTCTCCCGTTCACACGGTTGATCATACTCTGGGTTCCACATGCATGTTTTACCTGAAGGAAGAATTCCTTAAACCTGGAGAGTTGAGACCCGTGTAATGGGTACCATGCAATATGACTTCAAAGGGTCTTCATTTGCTCACCGAACCTCTCCAATCCTATCACTGCTGCGTTTATGCCCCTGTACACATGCTTGATTCTCTTTCGGAGACATAGCAATCCATAGGTTTTAAGATACTTACTAGTCAGGTACATTCTTAGGCGTTTAATATGGGGTGTTGAGTCCATTTCGTTGAGCAAGGAGTAGCTCTTGTCTATTCCATATTTGGCTTTAGGAACTTTATCTGTGCTCATTTCAATCTCTGGTTTTATGCAGCACCCCAACTCACCTTTACCCTTAAGCAAGCATAAGTTGCTTTTCTAAATTTGAGACCCTGTTCTGTTCTGTAATTCAGTTCCTGTGTAGCCAAGTTTACATTCCGTGTATTACTGATATCTTATGATGTTTCTTTTTCTGTGTGACTTATTTTAGTTAGCATCATCATACCTGAATCCACTCATTGTGCTGCTAAGGGCCTGATGACATAGATTTCATTGCTGAGTGATATTGTTTGTAAGTAAATACCACAACTTCTTTATCCATTTTTCACTTTCTGCGATGTTGAACTTGTACTGTAAACGAGGTTCTTGTAAACAGAGGCGTCCCAAACTTTGGGGTGGCTGTGTCTTTTTGATTTTAATTTCCCTAAGCTATAGGACCATAAGTGGAAGTGCCCTAGGCTCTGTTGCTTTGTTTTTTAGATGTTTCAGGAAACACCATACACTTCTCCCGAGTGTCTGTTGGCAATTTACATCCCGCCCATCAGCATAACAAGGCTCCCAGTTCTCCATGGCCTGTCCTGCCTTTCTGGATTTTACACTTTTTTCAGATGGCCCTTTTGACCAGGGGGAAGTGAGACTTCATTGTAGTGCAGATTTCCTTTGCAAGCTTGCTTGGTTGGCCAAAAAGTGCGTATGCGTTTTTTCCTGAATATATTCAGGAAAAAGCGCATACGCCCTTTTTGGCCTAGTGCATCATGGTGGACGTTCTGCCTCTTTTCCTATGCTTTCAATGCAATTCCAGTCTACCTCCTGAAATCGGTTTCCTGCAATTCTGCCCCACTTTCAAGTCCTCTTGGCAGCCTTACTTCAGTATATTTTTGGACGATAGCTGTCATTTATAACTCTGCAGGTTTGTGAATTACAGTGCCCCTGAGCTCCTTTCTTCAACTCGCTTTCTTGTGACCTGGCCGCAACACCGCAGGATGGCTTCAGGCCCTAATCTGGTTCCGGCACGGCACGCTAAGCCTTTGGTTATTTCCTCTTCCTTGTGGGAAATGAGAGTTAAATTTGCCCGTCCAGAGACCTCCAGCTAGTCTCTCATTGGTTCTCCCTATTCCTGTTCATCTTCCGCAGAAATTGCAAACTGGGCCAAACAGGAGGTTAAAGGGACTGACTCTCCAAGTGGGGAGAGTGTTAGTAAAGCGTCTGGAATGTTGCACCCGAGTACCAGGGTACGAAAACTGAGACATGTTTGAACACGTCTCCCGTTCACACGGTTGATCATACTCTGGGTTCCCCATGCATGTTTTAGCTGAAGGAAGAATACCTTAAACCTGGGTAGTTGAAACCCGTGGAATGGGTACCATGCAATATGACTTCAAAGGGTCTTCATTTGCTCACCGAACCTCTCCAATCCTATCACTGCTGCGTTTATGCCCCTGTACACACGCTTGATTCTCTTTTGGAGACATAGCAATCCATAGGTTTTAAGATACTTACTAGTCAGGTACATTCTTAGGCGTTTAATATGGGGTGTTGAGTCCATTTCGTTGAGCAAGGAGTAGCTCTTGTCTATTCCATATTTGGCTTAAGGAACTTTATCTGTGCTCATTTCAATCTCTGGTTTTATGCAGCACCCCAACTCACCTTTACCCTTAAGCAAGCATAAGTTGGTTTTCTAAATTTGAGACCCTGTTCTGTTCTGTAATTCAGTTCCTGTGTAGCCAAGTTTACATTCCGTGTATTAGTGATATCTTATGATGTTTCTTTTTCTGTGTGACTTATTTCAGTTAGAATCATCATACCTGAATCCACTCATTGTGCTGCTAAGGGCCTGATGACATAGATTTCATTGCTGAGTGATATTGCTTTGTAAGTAAATACCACAACTTCTTTATCCATTTTTCACTTTCTGTGATGTTGAACTTGTACTGTAAACGAGGTTCTTTTAAACAGAGGCGTCCCAAACTTTGGGGTGGCTGTGTCTTTTTGATTTTAATTTCCCTAATCTATAGGACCATAAGTGAAAGTGCCCTACGCTCTGTTGCTTTGTTTTTTAGATGTTTCAGGAAACACCATACACTTCTCCCGAGTGTCTGTTGGCAATTTACATCCCGCCCATCAGCATAACAAGGCTCCCAGTTCTCCATGGCCTGTCCTGCCTTTCTGGATTTTACACTTTTTTCAGATGGCCCTTTTGACCGGGGGAAGTGAGACTTCATTGTAGTGCAGATTTCCTTTGCAAGCTTGCTTGGTTGGCCAAAAAGGGCGTATGCGTTTTTTCCTGAATATATTCAGGAAAAAACGCATACGCCCTTTTTGGCCAAGTGCATCATTGTGGACGTTCTGCCTCTTTTCCTATGCTTTCAATGCAATTCCAGTCTACCTCCTGAAATCGGTTTCCTGCAATTCTGCCCCGCTTTCAAGTCCTCTTGGCAGCCTTACTTCAGTATATTTTTGGACGATAGCTGTCATTTATAAGTCTGCAGGTTTGTGAATTACAGTGCCCCTGAGCTCCTTTCTTCAACTCGCTTTCTTGTGACCTGGCCTCAACACCGCAGGATGGCTTCAGGCCCTAATCTGGTTCCGACACGGCACGCTGAGCCTTTGGTTATTTCCTCTTCCTGGTGGGAAATGAGAGTTAAATTTGCCCGTCCAGACACCTCCAGCTAGTCTCTCATTGGTTCTCCCTATTCCTGTTCATCTTCCGCAGAAATTGCAAACTGGGCCAAACAGGAGGTTGAAGGTGCTGACTCTCCAAGTGGGGAGAGTGTTAGTAAAGCGTATGGAATGTTACACCCGAGTACCAGGGGAGGAAAACTGAGACATATTTGAACACGTCTCCCGTTCGCACGGTTGATCATACTCTGGGTTCCACATGCATGTTTTAGCTGAAGGAAGAATACCTTAAACCTGGAGAGTTGAGACCCGTGGAATGGGTACCATGCAATATGACTTCAAAGGGTCTTCATTTGCTCACCGAACCTCTCCAATCCTATCACTGCTGCGTTTATGCCCCTGTACACACGCTTGATTCTCTTTTGGAGACATAGCAATCCATAGGTTTTAAGATACTTACTAGTCAGGTACATTCTTAGGCGTTTAATATGGGGTGTTGAGTCCATTTCGTTGAGCAAGGAGTAGCTCTTGTCTATTCCATATTTGGCTTAAGGAACTTTATCTGTGCTCATTTCAATCGCTGGTTTTATGCAGCACGCCAAATCACCTTTCCCCTTAAGGAAGCATAAGTTGGTTTTCTAAATTTGAGACCCTGTTCTGTTTTGGAATTCAGTTCCTGTGTAGCCAATTTACATTCCGTGTATTACTGATATCTTATGATGTTTCTTTTTCTGTGTGACTTATTTCAGTTAGAATCATCATACCTGAATCCACTCATTGTGCTGCTAAGGGCTGATGACATAGATTTCATTGCTGAGTGATACTGCATTGTACGTAAGTACCACAAGTTCTGTATCCATTTTTCACTTTCTGTGATATTGAACTTGTACGGTAAATGAGGTTCTTGTAAACAGAGGCGTCCCAAACTTTGGGGTGGCTGTGTCTTTTTGATTTTAATTTCCCTAAGCTATAGGACCATAAGTGGAAGTGCCCTAGGCTCTGTTGCTTTGTTTTTTAGATGTTTCAGGAAACACCATACACTTCTCCCGAGTGTCTGTTGGCAATTTACATCCCGCCCATCAGCATAACAAGGCTCCCAGTTCTCCATGGCCTGTCCTGCCTTTCTGGATTTTACACTTTTTTCAGATGGCCCTTTTGACCGGGGGGAAGTGAGACTTCATTGTAGTGCAGATTTCCTTTGCAAGCTTGCTTGGTTGGCCAAAAAGGGCGTATGCGTCTTTTCCTGAATGTATTCAGGAAAAGACGCATACGCCCTTTTTGGCCAAGTGCATCATGGTGGACGTTCTGCCTCTTTTCCTATGCTTTCAATGCAATTCCAGTCTACCTCCTGAAATCGGTTTCCTGCAATTCTGCCCCGCTTTCAAGTCCTCTTGGCAGCCTTACTTCAGTATATTTTTGGACGATAGCTGTCATTTATAACTCTGCAGGTTTGTGAATTACAGTGCCCCTGAGCTCCTTTCTTCAACTCGCTTTCTTTTGAGCTGGCCGCAACACCGCAGGATGGCTTCAGGCCCTAATCTGGTTCCGGCACGGCACGCTGAGCCTTTGGTTATTTCCTCTTCCTGGTGGGAAATGAGAGTTCAATTTGCCCGTCCAGACACCTCCAGCTAGTCTCTCATTGGTTCTCCCTATTCCTGTTCATCTTCCGCAGAAATTGCAAACTGGGCCAAACAGGAGGTTAAAGGCGCTGACTCTCCAAGTGGGGAGAGTGTTAGTAAAGCGTCTGGAATGTTGCACCCGAGTACCAGGGGAGGAAAACTGAGACATATTTGAACACGTCTCCCGTTCACATGGTTGATCATACTCTGGGTTCCACATGCATGTTTTAGCTGAAGGAAGAATACCTTAAACCTGGAGAGTTGAGACCCGTGGAATGGGTACCATGCAATATGACTTCAAAGGGTCTTCATTTGCTCACCGAACCTCTCCAATCCTATCACTGCTGCGTTTATGCCCCTGTACACACGCTTGATTCTCTTTTGGAGACATAGCAATCCATAGGTTTTAAGATACTTACTAGTCAGGTACATTCTTAGGCGTTTAATATGGGGTGTTGAGTCCATTTCGTTGAGCAAGGAGTAGCTCTTGTCTATTCCATATTTGGCTTAAGGAACTTTATCTGTGCTCATTTCAATCGCTGGTTTTATGCAGCACGCCAAATCACCTTTCCCCTTAAGGAAGCATAAGTTGGTTTTCTAAATTTGAGACCCTGTTCTGTTTTGGAATTCAGTTCCTGTGTAGCCAATTTACATTCCGTGTATTACTGATATCTTATGATGTTTCTTTTTCTGTGTGACTTATTTCAGTTAGAATCATCATACCTGAATCCACTCATTGTGCTGCTAAGGGCTGATGACATAGATTTCATTGCTGAGTGATACTGCATTGTACGTAAGTACCACAAGTTCTGTATCCATTTTTCACTTTCTGTGATATTGAACTTGTACGGTAAATGAGGTTCTTGTAAACAGAGGCGTCCCAAACTTTGGGGTGGCTGTGTCTTTTTGATTTTAATTTCCCTAAGCTATAGGACCATAAGTGGAAGTGCCCTAGGCTCTGTTGCTTTGTTTTTTAGATGTTTCAGGAAACACCATACACTTCTCCCGAGTGTCTGTTGGCAATTTACATCCCGCCCATCAGCATAACAAGGCTCCCAGTTCTCCATGGCCTGTCCTGCCTTTCTGGATTTTACACATTTTTCAGATGGCCCTTTTGACCGGGGGGAAGTGAGACTTCATTGTAGTGCAGATTTCCTTTGCAAGCTTGCTTGGTTGGCCAAAAAGGGCGTATGCGTCTTTTCCTGAATGTATTCAGGAGAAGACGCATACGCCCTTTTTGGCCAAGTGCATCATGGTGGACGTTCTGCCTCTTTTCCTATGCTTTCAATGCAATTCCAGTCTACCTCCTGAAATCGGTTTCCTGCAATTCTGCCCCGCTTTCAAGTCCTCTTGGCAGCCTTACTTCAGTATATTTTTGGACGATAGCTGTCATTTATAACTCTGCAGGTTTGTGAATTACAGTGCCCCTGAGCTCCTTTCTTCAACTCGCTTTCTTTTGAGCTGGCCGCAACACCGCAGGATGGCTTCAGGCCCTAATCTGGTTCCGGCACTGCATGCTGAGCCTTTGGTTATTTCCTCTTCCTGGTGGGAAATGAGAGTTCAATTTGCCCGTCCAGACACCTCCAGCTAGTCTCTCATTGGTTCTCCCTATTCCTGTTCATCTTCCGCAGAAATTGCAAACTGGGCCAAACAGGAGGTTAAAGGCGCTGACTCTCCAAGTGGGGAGAGTGTTAGTAAAGCGTCTGGAATGTTGCACCCGAGTACCAGGGGAGGAAAACTGAGACATATTTGAACACGTCTCCCGTTCACATGGTTGATCATACTCTGGGTTCCACATGCATGTTTTAGCTGAAGGAAGAATACCTTAAACCTGGAGAGTTGAGACCCGTGGAATGGGTACCATGCAATATGACTTCAAAGGGTCTTCATTTGCTCACCGAACCTCTCCAATCCTATCACTGCTGCTTTTATTCCCCTGTACGCACGCTTGATTCTCTTTTGGAGACATAGCAATCCATAGGTTTTAAGATACTTACTAGTCAGGTACATTCTTAGGCGTTTAATATGGGGTGTTGAGTCCATTTCGTTGAGCAAGGAGTAGCTCTTGTCTATTCCATATTTGGCTTAAGGAACTTTATCTGTGCTCATTTCAATCGCTGGTTTTATGCAGCAACCCAAATCACCTTTCCCCTTAAGCAAGCATAAGTTGGTTTTCTAAATTTGAGACCCTGTTCTGTTTTGGAATTCAGTTCCTGTGTAGCCAAGTTTACATTCCGTGTATTACTGATATCTTATGATGTTTCTTTTTCTGTGTGACTTATTTCAGTTAGAATCATCATACCTGAATCCACTCATTGTGCTGCTAAGGGCCTGATGACATAGATTTCATTGCTGAGTGATATTGCTTTGTAAGTAAATACCACAACTTCTTTATCCATTTTTCACTTTCTGCGATGTTGAACTTGTACTGTAAACGAGGTTCTTGTAAACAGAGGCGTCCCAAACTTTGGGGTGTCTGTGTCTTTTTGATTTTAATTTCCCTTATCTATAGGACCATAAGTGAAAGTGCCCTACGCTCTGTTGCTTTGTTTTTTAGATGTTTCAGGAAACACCATACACTTTTCCCGAGTGTCTGTTGGCAATTTACATCCCGCCCATCAGCATAACAAGGCTCCCAGTTCTCCATGGCCTGTCCTGCCTTTCTGGATTTTACACTTTTTTCAGATGGCCCTTTTGACCGGGGGGAAGTGAGACTTCATTGTAGTGCAGATTTCCTTTGCAAGCTTGCTTGGTTGGCCAAAAAGGGCGTATGCGTTTTTTCCTGAATATATTCAGGAAAAAACGCATACGCACTTTTTGGCCAAGTGCATCATTGTGGACGTTCTGCCTCTTTTCCTATGCTTTCAATGCAATTCCAGTCTACCTCCTGAAATCGGTTTCCTGCAATTCTGCCCCGCTTTCAAGTCCTCTTGGCAGCCTTACTTCAGTATATTTTTGGACGATAGCTGTCATTTATAACTCTGCAGGTTTGTGAATTACAGTGCCCCTGAGCTCCTTTCTTCAACTCGCTTTCTTGTGACCTGGCCGCAACACCGCAGGATGGCTTCAGGCCCTAATCCGGTTCCAGCACGGCACGCTGAGCCTTTGGTTATTTCCTCTTCCTGATGGGAAATGAGAGTTAAATTTGCCCGTCCAGACACCTCCAGCTAGTCTCTCATTGGTTCTCCCTATTCCTGTTCATCTTCCGCAGAAATTGCAAACTGGGCCAAACAGGAGGTTAAAGGCGCTGACTCTCCAAGTGGGGAGAGTGTTAGTAAAGCATATGGAATGTTACACCCGAGTACCAGGGGAGGAAAACTGAGACATATTTGAACACGTCTCCCGTTCACACGGTTGATCATACTCTGGGTTCCACATGCATGTTTTAGCTGAAGGAAGAATACCTTAAACCTGGAGAGTTGAGACCCGTGTAATGGGTACCATGCAATATGACTTCAAAGGGTCTTCATTTGCTCACCGAACCTCTCCAATCCTATCACTGCTGCGTTTATGCCCCTGTACACACGCTTGATTCTCTTTTGGAGACATAGCAATCCATAGGTTTTAAGATACTTACTAGTCAGGTACATTCTTAGGCGTTTAATATGGGGTGTTGAGTCCATTTCGTTGAGCAAGGAGTAGCTCTTGTCTATTCCATATTTGGCTTAAGGAACTTTATCTGTGCTCATTTCAATCTCTGGTTTTATGCAGCACCCCAAATCACCTTTCCCCTTAAGCAAGCATAAGTTGGTTTTCTAAATTTGAGACCCTGTTCTGTTTTGGAATTCAGTTCCTGTGTAGCCAAGTTTACATTCTGTGTATTAGTGATATCTTATGATGTTTCTTTTTCTGTGTGACTTATTTCAGTTAGAATCATCATACCTGAATCCACTCATTGTGCTGCTAAGGGCCTGATGACATAGATTTCATTGCTGAGTGATATTGCTTTGTAAGTAAATACCACAAATTCTTTATCCATTTTTCACTTTCTGCGATGTTGAACTTGTACTGTAAACGAGGTTCTTGTAAACAGAGGCGTCCCAAACTTTGGGGTGGCTGTGTCTTTTTGATTTTAATTTCCCTAATCTATAGGACCATAAGTGAAAGTGCCCTACGCTCTGTTGCTTTGTTTTTTAGATGTTTCAGGAAACACCATACACTTCTCCCAAGTGGCTGTTGGCAATTTACATCACGCCCATCAGCATAACAAGGCTCCCAGTTCTCCATGGCCTGTCCTGCCTTTCTGGATTTTACACTTTCTTCAGATGGCCCTTTTGACCGGGGGGAAGTGAGTCTTCATTGTAGTGCAGATTTCTTTGCAAGCTTGCTTGGTTGGCCAAAAAGGGCGTATGCGTTTTTTCCTGAATATATTCAGGAAAAAACGCATACGCCCTTTTTGGCCAGGTGCATCATTGTGGACGTTCTGCCTCTTTTCCTATGCTTTCAATGCAATTCCAGTCTACCTCCTGAAATCGGTTTCCTGCAATTCTGCCCCGCTTTCAAGTCCTCTTGGCAGCCTTACTTCAGTATATTTTTGGACGATAGCTGTCATTTATAAGTCTGCAGGTTTGTGAATTACAGTGCCCCTGAGCTCCTTTCTTCAACTCGCTTTCTTTTGAGCTGGCCGCAACACCGCAAGATGGCTTCAGGCCCTAATGTGTTTCCGGCACGGCACGCTGAGCCTTTGGTTATTTCCTCTTCCTGGTGGGAAATGAGAGTTAAATTTGCCCGTCTAGACACCTCCAGCTAGTCTCTCATTGGTTCTTCCTATTCCTGTTCATCTTCCGCAGAAATTGCAAACTGGGCCAAACAGGAGGTTAAAGGCGCTGACTCTCCAAGTGGGGAGAGTGTTAGTAAAGCGTCTGGAATGTTGCACCCGAGTACCAGGGGAGTAAAACTGAGACATATTTGAACACGTCTCCCATTCACACGGTTGATCATACTCTGGGATCCACATGCATGTTTTAGCTGAAGGAAGAATACCTTAAACCTGGAGAGTTGAGACCCGTGTAATGGGTACCATGTAATATGACTTCAAAGGGTCTTCATTTGCTCACCGAACCTCTCCAATCCTATCACTGCTGCATTTATGCCCCTGTACACACGCTTGATTCTCTTTTGGAGACATAGCAATCCATAGGTTTTAAGATACTTACTAGTCAGGTACATTCTTAGGCGTTTAATATTTGGTGTTGAGTCCATTTCGTTGAGCAAGGAGTAGCTCTTGTCTATTCCATATTTGGCTTAAGGAACTTTATCTGTGCTCATTTCAATCTCTGGTTTTATGCAGCACCCCAACTCACCTTTCCCCTTAAGCAAGCATAAGTTGGTTTTGTAAATTTGAGACCCTGTTCTGTTCTGTAATTCAGTTCCTGTGTAGCCAAGTTTACATTCCGTGTATTACTGATATCTTATGATGTTTCTTTTTCTGTGTGACTTATTTCAGTTAGAATCATCATACCTGAATCCACTCATTGTGCTGCTAAGGGCCTGATAACATAGATTTCATTGCTGAGTGATATTGCTTTGTAAGTAAATACCACAACTTCTTTATCAATTTTTCACTTTCTGTGATGTTGAACTTGTACTGTAAACGAGGTTCTTGTAAACAGAGGCGTCCCAAACTTTGGGGTGGCTGTGTCTTTTCGATTTTAATTTCCCTAATCTATAGGACCATAAGTGAAAGTGCCCTACGCTCTGTTGCTTTGTTTTTTAGATGTTTCAGGAAACACCATACACTTCTCCCGAGTGTCTGTTGGCAATTTACATCCCGCCCATCAGCATAACAAGGCTCCCAGTTCTCCATGGCCTGTCCTGCCTTTCTGGATTTTACACTTTTTTCAGATAGCCCTTTTGACCGGGGGGAAGTGAGACTTCATTGTAGTGCAGATTTCCTTTGCAAGCTTGCTTGGTTGGCCAAAAAGGGCGTATGCGTTTTTTCCTGAATATATTCAGGAAAAAACGCATACGCCCTTTTTGGCCAAGTGCATCATTGTGGACGTTCTGCCTCTTTTCCTATGCTTTCAATGCAATTCCAGTCTACCTCCTGAAATCGGTTTCCTGCAATTCTGCCCCGCTTTCAAGTCCTCTTGGCAGCCTTACTTCAGTATATTTTTGGACGATAGCTGTCATTTATAACTCTGCAGGTTTGTGAATTACAGTGCCCCTGAGCTCCTTTCTTCAACTCGCTTTCTTGTGACCTGGCCGCAACACCGCAGGATGGCTTCAGGCCCTAATCTGGTTCCGGCACGGCACGCTGAGCCTTTGGTTAATTCCTCTTCCTCGTGGGAAATGAGAGTTAAATTTGCCCGTCCAGACACCTCCAGCTAGTCTCTCATTGGTTCTCCCTATTCCTGTTCATCTTCCGCAGAAATTGCAAACTGGGCCAAACAGGAGGTTAAAGGCACTGACTCTCCAAGTGGGGAGAGTGTTAGTAAAGCGTCTGGAATGTTGCACCCGAGTACCAGGGGAGGAGAACTGAGACATATTTGAACACGTCTCCCGTTCACACGGTTGATCATACTCTGGGTTCCACATGCATGTTTTAGCTGAAGGAAGAATACCTTAAACCTGGAGAGTTGAGACCCGTGGAATGGGTACCATGAAATATGACTTCAAAGGGTCTTCATTTGCTCACCGAACCTCTCCAATCCTATCACTGCTGCGTTTATGCCCCTGTACACATGCTTGATTCTCTTTTGGAGACATAGCAATCCATAGGTTTTAAGATACTTACTAGTCAGGTACATTCTTAGGCGTTTAATATGCGGTGTTGAGTCCATTTCGTTGAGCAAGGAGTAGCTCTTGTCTATTCCATATTTGGCTTAAGGAACTTTATCTGTGCTCATTTCAATCGCTGGTTTTATGCAGCACCCCAACTCACCTTTCCGCTTAAGCAAGCATAAGTTGGTTTTCTAAATTTGAGACCCTGTTCTGTTTTGGAATTCAGTTCCTGTGTAGCCAAGTTTATATTCCGTGTATTACTTATATCTTATGATGTTTCTTTTTCTGTGTGACTTATTTCAGTTAGAATCATCATACCTGAATCCACTCATTGTGCTGCTAAGGGCCTGATGATATAGATTTCATTGCTGAGTGATATTGCTTTGTAAGTAAATACCACAACTTCTTTATCCATTTTTCACTTTCTGCGATGTTGAACTTGTACTGTAAACGAGGTTCTTGTAAACAGAGGCGTCCCAAACTTTGGGGTGGCTGTGTCTTTTTGATTTTAATTTCCCTAATCTATAGGACCATAAGTGAAAGTGCCTACGCTCTGTTGCTTTGTTTTTTAGATGTTTCAGGAAACACCATACACTTCTCCCGAGTGTCTATTGGCAATTTACATCCCGCCCATCAGTATAACAAGGCTCCCAGTTCTCCATGGCCTGTCCTGCCTTTCTGGATTTTACACTTTTTTCAGATGGCCCTTTTGACCGGGGGGAAGTGAGACTTCATTGTAGTGCAGATTTCCTTTGCAAGTTTGCTTGGTTGGCCAAAAAGGGCGTATGCGTCTTTTCCTGAATATATTCAGGAAAAAGCGCATACGCCCTTTTTGGCCAAGTGCATCATGGTGGACGTTCTGCCTCTTTTCTTATGCTTTCAATGCAATTCCAGTCTACCTCCTGAAAACGGTTTCCTGCAATTCTGCCCCGCTTTCAAGTCCTCTTGGCAGCCTTACTTCAGTATATTTTTGGACGATAGCTGTCATTTATAACTCTGCAGGTTTGTGAATTACAGTGCCCCTCAGCTCCTTTCTTCAACTCGCTTTCTTGTGACCTGGCCGCAACACCGCAGGATGGCTTCAGGCCCTAATCTGGTTCCGGCACGGCACGCTGAGCCTTTGGTTATTTCCTCTTCCTGGTGGGAAATGAGAGTTAAATTTGCCCGTCCAGACACCTCCAGCTAGTCTCTCCTTGGTTCTCCCTATTCCTGTTCATCTTCCGCAGAATTTTCAAACTGGGCCAAACAGGAGGTTAAAGGCACTGACTCTCCACGTCGGGAGAGTGTTAGTAAAGTGTCTTGAATGTTGCACCCGAGTACCAGGGGACCGAAACTGAGACATATTTGAACACGTCTCCCGTTCACATGGTTGATCATACTCTGGGTTCCACATGCATGTTTTAGCTGAAGGAAGAATACCTTAAACCTGGAGAGTTGAGACCCGTGGAATGGGTACCATGCAATATGTCTTCAAAGGGTCTTCATTTGCTCACCGAACCTCTCCAATCCTATCACTGCTGCGTTCATTCCCCTGTACACACGCTTGATTCTCTTTTGGAGACATAGCAATTCATAGGTTTTAAGATACTTACTAGTCAGGTACATTCTTAGGCGTTTAATATGGGGTGTTGAGTCCATTTCGTTGAGCAAGGAGTAGCTCTTGTCTATTCCATATTTGGCTTAAGGAACTTTATCTGTGCTCATTTCAATCTCTGGTTTTATGCAGCACCTCAACTCAAATTTCCCCTTAAGCAAGCATAAGTTGGTTTTCTCAATTTGAGACCCTGTTCTGTTCTGTAATTCAGTTCTTCTGTAGCCAAGTTTACATCCCGTGTGTTAGTGATATCTTATGATGTTTATTTTTCTGTGTGACTTATTTCAGTTAGAATCGTCGTACCTGAATCCACTCATTATGCTGCTACGGGCCTGATGACATAGATTTCATTGCTGAGTGATACTACATTGTACGTAAGTACCACAATTTCTTTATCCATTTTTCACTTTCTGTGATATTGAACTTGTACTGTAAACGAGGTTCTTGTAAACAGAGCCGTCCCAAACTTTGGGGTGGCTGTGTCTCTTTGATTTTAATTTCCCTAAGCTATAGGACCATAAGTGGAAGTGCCCTAGGCTCTGTTGCTTTGGTTTTTAGATGTTTCAGGAAACAACATACACTTCTCCTAAGTGGCTGTTGGCAATTTACATCACGCCCAACAGCATAACAAGGCTCCCAGTTCTCCATGGCCTGTCCTGCCTTTCTGGATTTTACACTTTCTTCAGATGGCCCTTTTGACTGGGGGGAAGTGAGTCTTCATTGTAGTGCAGATGTCTTTGCAAGCTTGCTTGGTTGGCCAAAAAGGGCGTATGCGTTTTCTCCTGAATATATTCAGGAAAAAACACATACGCCCTTTTTGGCCAAGTGCATCATTGTGGACGTTCTGCCTCTTTTCCTATGCTTTCAATGCAATTCCAGTCTACCTCCTGAAATCGGTTTCCTGCAATTCTGCCCCGCTTTCAAGTCCTCTTGGCAGCCTTACTTCAGTATATTTTTGGACGATAGCTGTCATTTATAACTCTGCAGGTTTGTGAATTACAGTGCCCCTGAGCTCCTTTCTTCAACTCGCTTTCTTGTGACCTGGCCGCAACACCGCAGGATGGCTTCAGGCCCTAATCTAGTTCCGGCACGGCACGCTGAGCCTTTGGTTATTTCCTCTTCCTGGTGGGAAATGAGAGTTAAATTTGCCCGTCCAGACACCTCTAGCTATTCTCTCATTGGTTCTCCCTATTCCTGTTCATCTTCCGCAGAAATTGCAAACTGGGCCAAACAGGAGGTTGAAGGCGCTGACTCTCCAAGTGGGGAGAGTGTTAGTAAAGCATCTGGAATGTTGCACCCGAGTACCAGGGGAGGAAAACTGAGACATATTTGAACAAGTCTCCCGTTCACACGGTTGATCATACTCTGGGTTCCACATGCATGTTTCAGCTGAAGGAAGAATTCCTTAAACCTGGAGAGTTGAGACCCGTGGAATGGGTACCATGCAATATGACTTCAAAGGGTCTTCATTTGCTCACCGAACCTCTCCAATCCTATCACTGCTGCGTTTATGCCCCTGTACACACGCTTGATTCTCTTTTGGAGACATAGCAATCCATAGGTTTTAAGATACTTACTAGTCATGTGCATTCTTAGGTGTTTAATATGGGGTGTTTAGTCCATTTCGTTGAGCAAGGTGTAGCTCTTGTCTATTCCATATTTGGCTTAAGGAACTTTATCTGTGCTCATTTCAATCTCTGGTTTTATGCAGCACCCCAACTCACCTTTCCCCTTAAGCAAGCATAAGTTGCTTTTCTAAATTTGAGACCCTGTTCTGTTCTGTAATTCAGTTCCTGTGTAGCCAAGTTTACATTCCGTGTATTACTGATATCTTATGATGTTTCTTTTTCTGTGTGACTTATTTCAGTTAGAATCATCATACCTGAATCCACTCATTGTGCTGCTAAGGGCCTGATGACATAGATTTCATTGCTGAGTGATATTGCTTTGTAAGTAAATACCACAACTTCTTTATCCATTTTTCACTTTCTGCGATGTTGAACTTGTACTGTAAACGAGGTTCTTGTAAACAGAGGCGTCCCAAACTTTGGGGTGGCTGTGTCTTTTTGATTTTAATTTCCCTAAGCTATAGGACCATAAGTGGAAGTGCCCTAGGCTCTGTTGCTTTGTTTTTTAGATGTTTCAGGAAACACCATACACTTCTCCCGAGTGTCTGTTGGCAATTTACATCCCGCCCATCAGCATAACAAGGCTCCCAATTCTCCATGGCCTGTCCTGCCTTTCTGGATTTTACACGTTTCTCAGATGGCCCTTTTGACCGGGGGGAAGTGAGACTTCATTGTATTGCAGATTTCATTTGCAAGTTTGCTTGGTTGGCTAAAAAGGGCGTATGCGTTTTTTCCTGAATGTATTCAGGAAAAAACGCATACGCCCTTTTTGGCCAAGTGCATCATTGTGGACGTTCTGCCTCTTTTCCTATGCTTTCAATGCAATTCCAGTCTACCTCCTGAAATCGGTTTCCTGCAATTCTGCCCCGCTTTCAAGTCCTCTTGGCAGCCTTACTTCAGTATATTTTTGGACGATAGCTGTCATTTATAACTCTGCAGGTTTGTGAATTACAGTGCCCCTGAGCTCCTTTCTTCAACTCGCTTTCTTTTGAGCTGGCCGCAACACCGCAGGATGGCTTCAGGCCCTAATCTGGTTCCGGCACGGCACGCTGAGCCTTTGGTTAATTCCTCTTCCTGGTGGGAAATGAGAGTAAAATTTGCCCGTCCAGAAACCTCCAGTTGGTCTCTCATTGGTTCTCGCTATTCCTGTTCATCTTCAGCAGAAATTGCAAACTGGGCCAAACAGGAGGTTAAAGGGACTGACTCTCCAAGTGGGGAGAGTGTTAGTAAAGCGTCTGGAATGTTGCACCCAAGTACCAGGGTACGAAAACTGAGACATATTTGAACACGTCTCCCGATCACATGGTTGATCATAATCTAGGTTCCACATGCATGTTTTAGCTGAAGGAAGAATACCTTAAAACTGGAGAGTTGAGACCCGTGGAAGGGGTACCATGCAATAGGACTTCAAAGGGTCTTCATTTGCTCACCGAACCTCTCCAATCCTATCACTGCTGCGTTTATGGCCCTGTACACATGCTTGATTCTCTTTCGGAGACATAGCAATCCATAGGTTTTAAGATACTTACTAGTCAAGTACATTCTTAGGCGTTTAATATGCGGTGTTGAGTCCATTTCGTTGAGCAAGGAGTAGCTCTTGTCTATTCCATATTTGGCTTAAGGAACTTTATCTGTGCTCATTTCAATCTCTGGTTTTATGCAGCACCCCAACTCACCTTTACTCTTAAGCAAGCATAAGTTGGTTTTCTAAAGTTGAGACCCTGTTCTGTTCTGTAATTCAGTTCCTGTGTAGCCAAGTTTACATTCCATGTATTACTGATATCTTATGATGTTTCTTTTTCTGTGTGACTTATTTCAGTTATAATCATCATACCTGATTCCACTCATTGTGCTGCTAAGGGCCTGATGACATAGATTTCATTGCTGAGTGATATTGCTTTGTAAGTAAATACCACAACTTCTTTATCCATTTTTCACTTTCTGCGATGTTGAACTTGTACTGTAAACGAGGTTCTTGTAAACAGAGGCGTCCCAAACTTTGGGGTGGCTGTGTCTTTTTGATTTTAATTTCCCTAAGCTATAGGACCATAAGTGGAAGTGCCCTAGGCTCTGTTGCTTTGTTTTTTAGATGTTTCAGGAAACACCATACACTTCTCCCGAGTGTCTGTTGGCAATTTACATCCCGCCCATCAGCATTACAAGGCTCCCAGTTCTCCATGGCCTGTCCTGCCTTTCTGGATTTTACACTTTTTTCAGATGGCCCTTTTGACCGGGGGGAAGTGAGACTTCATTGTAGTGCAGATTTCCTTTGCAAGCTTGCTTGGTTGGCCAAAAAGGGCGTATGCGTTTTTTCCTGAATATATTCAGGAAAAAACGCATACGCCCTTTTTGGCCAAGTGCATCATTGTGGACGTTCTGCCTCTTTTCCTATGCTTTCAATGCAATTCCAGTCTACCTCCTGAAATCGGTTTCCTGCAATTCTGCCCCGCTTTCAAGTCCTCTTGGCAGCCTTACTTCAGTATATTTTTGGACGATAGCTGTCATTTATAACTCTGCAGGTTTGTGAATTACAGTGCCCCTGAGCTCCTTTCTTCAACTCGCTTTCTTTTGAGCTGGCCGCAACACCGCAGGATGGCTTCAGGCCCTAATCTGGTTCCGGCACGGCACGCTGAGCCTTTGGTTAATTCCTCTTCCTGGTGGGAAATGAGAGTAAAATTTGCCCGTCCAGAAACCTCCAGTTGGTCTCTCATTGGTTCTCGCTATTCCTGTTCATCTTCAGCAGAAATTTCAAACTGGGCCAAACAGGAGGTTAAAGGGACTGACTCTCCAAGTCGGGAGAGTGTTAGTAAAGCGTCTGGAATGTTGCACCCAAGTACCAGGGTACGAAAACTGAGACATATTTGAACACGTCTCCCGATCACATGGTTGATCATACTCTAGGTTCCACATGCATGTTTTAGTTGAAGGAAGAATACCTTAAAACTGGAGAGTTGAGACCCGTGGAAGGGGTACCATGCAATAGGTCTTCAAAGGGTCTTCATTTGCTCACCGAACCTCTCCAATCCTATCACTGCTGCGTTTATGCCCCTGTACACATGCTTGATTCTCTTTCGGAGACATAGCAATCCATAGGTTTTAAGATACTTACTAGTCAAGTACATTCTTAGGCGTTTAATATGGGGTGTTGAGTCCATTTCGTTGAGCAAGGAGTAGCTCTTGTCTATTCCATATTTGGCTTAAGGAACTTTATCTGTGCTCATTTCAATCTCTGGTTTTATGCAGCACCCCAACTCACCTTTACTCTTAAGCAAGCATAAGTTGGTTTTCTAAAGTTGAGACCCTGTTCTGTTCTGTAATTCAGTTCCTGTGTAGCCAAGTTTACATTCCATGTATTACTGATATCTTATGATGTTTCTTTTTCTGTGTGACTTATTTCAGTTAGAATCATCGTACCTGAATCCACTCATTATGATGCTACGGGCTTGATGACATAGATTTCATTGCTGAGTGATGCTGCATTGTACTTAAGTACCACAAGTTCTTTATCCATTTTTCACTTTCTGTGATATTGAACTTGTACGGTAAATGAGGTTCTTGTAAACAGAGGCGTCCCAAACTTTGGGGTGGCTGTTTCTTTTTGATTTTAATTTCCCTAAGCTATAGGACCATAAGTGGAAGTGCCCTAGGCTCTGTTGCTTTGTTTTTTAGATGTTTCAGGAAACACCATACACTTCTCCCGAGTGTCTGTTGGCAATTTACATCCCGCCCATCAGCATAACAAGGCTCCCAGTTCTCCATGGCCTGTCCTGCCTTTCTGGATTTTACACTTTTTTCAGATAACCCTTTTGACCGGGGGGAAGTGAGACTTCATTGTAGTGCAGATTTCCTTTGCAAGCTTGCTTGGTTGGCCAAAAAGTGCGTATGTGTTTTTTCCTGAATATATACAGGAAAAAACGCATACGCCCTTTTTGGCCAAGTGCATCATTGTGGACGTTCTGCCTCTTTTCCTATGCTTTCAATGCAATTCCAGTCTACCTCCTGAAATCGGTTTCCTGCAATTCTGCCCCGCTTTCAAGTCCTCTTGGCAGCCTTACTTCAGTATATTTTTGGACGATAGCTGTCATTTATAACTCTGCAGGTTTGTGAATTACAGTGCCCCTGAGCTCCTTTCTTCAACTCGCTTTCTTTTGAGCTGGCCGCAACACCGCAGGATGGCTACAGGCCCTAATCTGGTTCCGGCACGGCACGCTGAGCCTTTGGTTATTTCCTCTTCCTGGTGGGAAATGAGAGTTAAATTTGCCCGTCCAGACACCTCCAGCTAGTCTCTCATTGGTTCTCGCTATTCCTGTTCATCTTCCGCAGAAATTGCAAACTGGGCCAAACAGGAGGTTAAAGGGACTGACTCTCCAAGTCGGGAGAGTGTTAGTAAAGCGTCTGAAATGTTGCACCCGAGTACCAGAGGAGGAAAACTGAGACATATTTGAACACGTCTCCCGTTCACACGGTTGATCATACTCTGGGTTCCACATGCATGTTTTAGCTGAAGGAAGAATACCTTAACCCTGGAGAGTTGACACCCGTGTAATGGGTACCATGCAATAGGACTTCAAAGGGTCTTCATTTGCTCACCGAACCTCTCCAATCCTATCACTGCTGCGTTTATGCCCCTGTACACACGCTTGATTCTCTTTTGGAGACATAGCAATCCATAGGTTTTAAGATACTTACTAGTCAGGTACATTCTTAGGCGTTTAATATGGGGTGTTGAGTCCATTTCGTTGAGCAAGGAGTAGCTCTTGTCTATTCCATATTTGGCTTAAGGAAGTTTATCTGTGCTCATTTCAGTCTCTGGTTTTATGCAGCACCCCAACTCACCTTTCCCCTTAAGCAAGCATAAGTTGGTTTTCTAAATTTGAGACCCTGTTCTGTTTTGGAATTCAGTTCCTGTGTAGCCAAGTTTACATTCCGTGTATTACTGATATCTTATGATGTTTCTTTTTCTGTGTGACTTATTTCAGTTAGAATCATCGTCCCTGAATCCACTCATTATGCTTCTACGGGCCTGATGACATAGATTTCATTGCTGAGTGATACTGCATTGTACGTAAGTACCACAAGTTCTTTATCCATTTTTCACTTTCTGTGATATTGAGCTTGTACGGTAAACAAGGTTCTTGTAAACAGAGGCGTCCCAAACTTTGGGGTGGCTGTGTCTTTTTGATTTTAATTTCCCTAAGCTATAGGACCATAAGTGGAAGTGCCCTAGGCTCTGTTGATTTGTTTTTTAGATGTTTCAGGAAACCCCATACACTTCTCCGGAGTGTCTGTTGGCAATTTACATCCCGCCCATCAGCATAACAAGGCTCCCAGTTCTCCATGGCCTGTCCTGCCTTTCTGGATTTTACACTTTTTTCAGATGGCCCTTTTGACCGGGGGGAAGTGAGACTTCATTGTAGTGCAGATTTCCTTTGCAAGTTTGCTTGGTTGGCCAAAAAGGGCGTATGCGTTTTTTCCTGAATATATTCAGGAAAAAACGCATACGCCCTTTTTGGCCAAGTGCATCATTGTGGACGTTCTGCCTCTTTTCCTATGCTTTCAATGCAATTCCAGTCTACCTCCTGAAATCGGTTTCCTGCAATTCTGCCCCGCTTTCAAGTCCTCTTGGCAGCCTTACTTCAGTATATTTTTGGACGATAGCTGTCATTTATAACTCTGCAGGTTTGTGAATTACAGTGCCCCTGAGCTCCTTTCTTCAACTCGCTTTCTTGTGACCTGGCCGCAACACCGCAGGATGGCTTCAGGCCCTAATCTGGTTCCGGCACGGCACGCTGTGCCTTTGGTTATTTCCTCTTTCTGGTGGGACATGAGACTTAAATTTGCCCGTCCAGACACCTCCAGCTAGTCTCTCATTGGTTCTCGCTATTCCTGTTCATCTTCCGCAGAAATTGCAAACTGGGCCAAACAGGACGTTAAAGGTGCTGACTCTCCAAGTGGGGAGAGTGTTAGTAAAGCGTCTGGAATGTTGCACCCGAGTACCAGGGGAGGAAAACTGAGACATATTTGAACACGTCTCCCGTTCACACGGTTGATCATACTCTGGGTTCCACATGCATGTTTTAGCTGAAGGAAGAACACCTTAAACCTGGAGAGTTGAGACCCGTGGAATGGGTACCATGCAATATGATTTCAAAGGGTCTTCATTTGCTCACCGAACCTCTCCAATCCTATCACTGCTGCGTTTATGCCCCTGTACACATGCTTGATTCTCTTTCGGAGACATAGCAATCCATAGGTTTTAAGATACTTACTAGTCAGGTACATTCTTAGGCGTTTAATATGCGGTGTTGAGTCCATTTCGTTGAGCAAGGAGTAGCTCTTGTCTATTCCATATTTGGCTTAAGGAACTTTATCTGTGCTCATTTCAATCTCTGGTTTTATGCAGCACCCCAACTCACCTTTACCCTTAAGCAAGCATAAGTTGGTTTTCTAAATTTGAGACCCTGTTCTGCTTTGGAATTCAGTTCCTGTGTAGCCAAGTTTACATTCCGTGTATTAGTGATATCTTATGATGTTTCTTTTTCTGTGTGACTTATTTCAGTTAGAATCATCATACCTGAATCCACTCATTGTGCTGCTAAGGGCCTGATGACATAGATTTCATTGCTGAGTGATATTGCTTTGTAAGTAAATACCACAACTTCATTATCCATTTTTCACTTTCTGCGATGTTGAACTTGTACTGTAAACGAGGTTCTTGTAAACAGAGGTGTCCCAAACTTTGGGGTGGCTGTGTCTTTTTGATTTTAATTTCCCTAAGCTATAGGACCATAAGTGGAAGTGCCCTAGGCTCTGATGCTTTGTTTTTTAGATGTTTCAGGAAACACCATACACTTCTCCCGAGTGTCTGTTGGCAATTTACATCCCGCCGATCAGCATAACAAGGCTCCCAGTTCTCCATGGCCTGTCCTGCCTTTCTGGATTTTACACTTTTTTCTGATGGCCCTTTTGACAAGGGGGAAGTGAGACTTCATTGTAGTGCAGATTTCCTTTGCAAGCTTGCTTGGTTGGCCAAAAAGGGCGTATGCGTTTTTTCCTAAATATATTCAGGAAAAAACGCATACGCACTTTTTGGCCAAGTGCATCATTGTGGACGTTCTGCCTCTTTTCCTATGCTTTCAATGCAATTCCAGTCTACCTCCTGAAATCGGTTTCCTGCAATTCTGCCCCGCTTTCAAGTCCTCTTGGCAGCCTTACTTCAGTATATTTTTGGACGATAGCTGTCATTTATAAGTCTGCAGGTTTGTGAATTACAGTGCCCCTGAGCTCCTTTCTTCAACTCGCTTTCTTGTGAGCTGGCCGCAACACCGCAGGATGGCTTCAGGCCCTAATCTGGTTCCGGCACGGCACGCTGAGCCTTTGGTTATTTCCTCTTCCTGGTGGGAAATGAGAGTTAAATTTGCCCGTCCAGACACCTGCAGCTAGTCTCTCATTGGTTCTCCCTATTCCTGTTCATCTTCCGCAGAAATTGCACACTGGGCCAAACAGGAGGTTAAAGGTGCTGACTCTCCAAGTGGGGAGAGTGTTAGTAAAGCATCTGGAATATTGCACCCGAGTACCAGGGGAAGAAAACTGAGACATATTTGAACACGTCTCCCGTTCACATGGTTGATCATACTCTAGGTTCCACATGCATGTTTTAGCTGAAGGAAGAATACCTTAAACCTGGGTAGTTGAAACCCGTGGAATGGGTACCATGCAATATGACTTCAAAGGGTCTTCATTTGCTCACCGAACCTCTCCAATCCTATCACTGCTGCGTTTATGGCCCTGTACACATGCTTGATTCTCTTTTGGAGACATAGCAATCCATAGGTTTTAAGATACTTACTAGTCAGGTACATTCTTAGGCGTTTAATATGGGGTGTTGAGTCCATTTCGTTGAGCAAGGAGTAGCTCTTGTCTATTCCATATTTGGCTTAAGGAACTTTATCTGTGCTCATTTCAATCGCTGGTTTTATGCAGCACCCCAACTCACCTTTCCCCTTAAGCAAGCATAAGTTGGTTTTCTAAATTTGAGACCCTGTTCTGTTCTGTAATTCAGTTCCTGTGTAGCCAAGTTTACATTCTGTGTATTACTGATATCTTATGATGGTTCTTTTTCTGTGTGACTTATTTCAGTTAGAATCATCGTACCTGAATCCACTCATTATGCTGCTACGGGCCTGATGACATAGATTTCATTGCTGAGTGATACTGCATTGTACGTAAGTACCACAAGTTTTTTATCCATTTTTCACTTTCTGTGATATTGAACTTGTACGGTAAACGAGGTTCTTGTAAACAGAGGCGTCCCAAACTTTGGGGTGGCTGTGTCTCTTTGATTTTAATTTCCCTAAGCTATAGGACCATAAGTGGAAGTGCCCTAGGCTCTGTTGCTTTGTTTTTTAGATGTTTCAGGAAACACCATACACTTCTCCCAAGTGTCTGTTGGCAATTTACATCCCGCCCATCAGCATAACAAGGCTCCCAGTTCTCCATGGCCTGTCCTGCCTTTCTGGATTTTACACTTTTTTCAGATGGCCCTTTTGACCGGGGGGAAGTGAGACTTCATTGTAGTGCAGATTTCCTTTGCAAGCTTGCTTGGTTGGCCAAAAAGGGCGTATGCGTTTTTTCCTGAATATATTCAGGAAAAAACGCATACGTCCTTTTTGGCCAAGTGCATCATTGTGGACGTTCTGCCTCGTTTCCTATGCTTTCAATGCAATTCCAGTCTACCTCCTGAAATCGGTTTCCTGCAATTCTGCCCCACTTTCAAGTCCTCTTGGCAGCCTTACTTCAGTATATTTTTGGACGATAGCTGTCATTTATAACTCTGCAGGTTTGTGAATTACAGAGCCCCTGAGCTCCTTTCTTCAACTCGCTTTCTTTTGAGCTGGCCACAACACCGCAGGATGGCTTCAGGCCCTAATCTGGTTCCGGCACGGCACGCTGAATCTTTGGTTATTTCCTCTTCCTGGTGGGAAATGAGAGTTAAATTTGCCCGTCCAGACACCTCCAGCTATTCTCTCATTGGTTCTCCCTATTCCTGTTCATCTTCCGCAGAATTTTCAAACTGTGCCAAACAGGAGGTTAAAGGCACTAACTCTCCATGTCGGGAGAGTGTTAGTATAGCGTCTGGAATGTTGCACCCGAGTACCAGGGTACCGAACATGAGACATATTTGAACACGTCTCTCGATCACACGGTTGATCATACTCTGGGTTCCACATGCATGTTTTAGCTGAAGGAAGAATACCTTAAACCTGGGTAGTTGAAACCCGTGGAATGGGTACCATGCAATATGACTTCAAAGGGTCTTCATTTGCTCACCGAACCTCTCCAATCCTATCACTGCTGCGTTTATGCCCCTGTACACATGCTTGATTCTCTTTCGGAGACATAGCAATCCATAGGTTTTAAGATACTTACTAGTCAGGTACATTCTTAGGCGTTTAATATGCGGTGTTGAGTCCATTTCGTTGAGCAAGGAGTAGCTCTTGTCTATTCCATATTTGGCTTAAGGAACTTTATCTGTGCTCATTTCAATCTCTGGTTTTATGCAGCACCCCAACTCACCTTTACCCTTAAGCAAGCATAAGTTGGTTTTCTAAATTTGAGACCCTGTTCTGCTTTGGAATTCAGTTCCTGTGTAGCCAAGTTTACATTCCGTGTATTACTGATATCTTATGATGTTTCTTTTTCTGTGTGACTTATTTCAGTTAGAATCATCATACCTGAATCCACTCACTGTGCTGCTAAGGGCCTGATGACATAGATTTCATTGCTGAGTGATATTGCTTTGTAAGTAAATACCACAACTTCATTATCCATTTTTCACTTTCTGCGATGTTGAACTTGTACTGTAAACGAGGTTCTTGTAAACAGAGGTGTCCCAAACTTTGGGGTGGCTGTGTCTTTTTGATTTTAATTTCCCTAAGCTATAGGACCATAAGTGGAAGTGCCCTAGGCTCTGTTGCTTTGTTTTTTACATGTTTCAGGAAACACCATACACTTCTCCCAAGTGTCTGTTGGCAATTTACATCCCGCCCATCAGCATAACAAGGCTCACAGTTCTTCATGGCCTGTCCTGCCTTTCTGGATTTTACACTTTTTTCAGATGGCCCTTTTGACCGGGGGGAAGTGAGACTTCATTGTAGTGCAGATTTCCTTTGCAAGCTTGCTTGGTTGGCCAAAAAGGGCGTATGCGTTTTTTCCTGAATATATTCAGGAAAAAAAGCATACGCCCTTTTTGGCCAAGTGCATCATTGTGGACGTTCTGCCTCTTTTCCTATGCTTTCAATGCAATTCCAGTCTACCTCCTGAAATCGGTTTCCTGCAATTCTGCCCCGCTTTCAAGTCCTCTTGGCAGCCTTACTTCAGTATATTTTTGGACGATAGCTGTCATTTATAACTCTGCAGGTTTGTGAATTACAGTGCCCCTGAGCTCCTTTCTTCAACTCGCTTTCTTGTGACCTGGCCGCAACACCGCAGGATGGCTTCAGGCCCTAATCTGGTTCCGGCACGGCACGCTGAGCCTTTGGTTAATTCCTCTTCCTGGTGGGAAATGAGAGTTAAATTTGCCCGTCCAGACACCTCCAGCTAGTCTCTCATTGGTTCTCCCTATTCCTGTTCATCTTCCGCAGAAATTGCAAACTGGGCCAAACAGGAGGTTAAAGGCGCTGACTCTCCAAGTGGGGAGAGTGTTAGTAAAGCGTCTGGAATGTTGCACCCGTGTACCAGGGGAGGAAAACTGAGACATATTTGAACACGTCTCCCGTTCACACGGTTGATCATACTCTGGGTTCCACATGCATGTTTTAGCTGAAGGAAGAATACCTTAAACCTGGAGAGTTGAGACCCGTGGAATGGGTACCATGCAATATGACTTCAAAGGGTCTTCATTTGCTCACCGAACCTCTCCAATCCTATCACTGCTGCATTTATGCCCCTGTACACACGCTTGATTCTCTTTTGGAGACATAGCAATCCATAGGTTTTAAGATACTTACTAGTCAGGTACATTCTTAGGCGTTTAATATGGGGTGTTGAGTCCATTTCGTTGAGCAAGGAGTAGCTCTTGTCTATTCCATATTTGGCTTAAGGAACTTTATCTGTGCTCATTTCAATCTCTGGTTTTATGCAGCACCCCAACTCACCTTTCCCCTTAAGCAAGCATAAGTTGGTTTTCTAAATTTGAGACCCTGTTCTGTTTTGGAATTCAGTTCCTGTGTAGCTAAGTTTACATTCCGTGTATTACTGATATCTTATGATGTTTCTTTTTCTGTGTGACTTATTTCAGTTAGAATCATCGTACCTGAATCCACTCATTATGCTGCTACGGGCCTGATGACATAGATTTCATTGCTGAGTGATACTGCATTGTACGTAAGTACCAAAAGTTCTTTATCCATTTTTCACTTTCTGTGATATTGAACTTGTACGGTAAACGAGGTTCTTGTAAACAGAGCCGTCCCAAACTTTGGGGTGGCTGTGTCTTTTTGATTTTAATTTCCCTAAGCTATAGGACCATAAGTGGAAGTGCCCTAGGCTCTGTTACTTTGTTTTTTAGATGTTTCAGGAAACAGCATACACTTCTCCCGAGTGTCTGTTGGCAATTTACATCCCGCCCATCAGCATAACAAGGCTCCCAGTTCTCCATGGCCTGTCCTGCCTTTCTGGATTTTACACTTTTTTCAGATGGCCCTTTTGACCGGGGGGAAGTGAGACTTCATTGTAGTGCAGATTTCCTTTGCAAGCTTGCTTTGTTGGCCAAAACGGGCGTATGCGTTTTTTCCTGAATATATTCAGGAAAAAACACATACGCCCTTTTTGGCCAAGTGCATCATTGTGGACGTTCTGCCTCTTTTCCTATGCTTTCAATGCAATTCCAGTCTACCTCCTGAAATCGGTTTCCTGCAATTCTGCCCCGCTTTCAAGTCCTCTTGGCAGCCTTACTTCAGTATATTTTTGGACGATAGCTGTCATTTATAACTCTGCAGGTTTGTGAATTACAGTGCCCCTGAGCTCCTTTCTTCAACTCGCTTTCTTTTGAGCTGGCCGCAACACTGCAGGATGGCTTCAGGCCCTAATCTGGTTCTGGCACGGCACGCTGAGCCTTTGGTTAATTCCTCTTCCTGGTGGGAAATGAGAGTTAAATTTGCCCGTCCAGACACCTCCAGCTAGTCTCTCATTGGTTCTCGCTATTCCTGTTCATCTTCCGCAGAAATTGCAAACTGGGCCAAACAGGAGGTTAAAGGGACTGACTCTCCAAGTCGGGAGGGTGTTAGTAAAGCGTCTGGAATGTTGCACCCGAGTACCAGGGTACGAAAACTGAGACATATTTGAACACGTCTCCCGTTCACACGGCTGATCATACTCTGGGTTCCACATGCATGTTTTAGCATGCAATATGACTTCAAAGGGTCTTCATTTGCTCACCGAACCTCTCCAATCCTATCACTGCTGCGTTTATGCCCCTGTACACATGCTTGATTCTCTTTCGGAGACATAGCAATCCATAGGTTTTAAGATACTTACTAGTCAGGTACATTCTTAGGCGTTTAATATGGGGTGTGGAGTCCATTTCGTTGAGCAAGGAGTAGCTCTTGTCTATTCCATATTTGGCTTAAGGAACTTTATCTGTGCTCATTTCAATCTCTGGTTTTATGCAGCACCCCAACTCACCTTTACCCTTAAGCAAGCATAAGTTGGTTTTCTAAATTTGAGACCCTGTTCTGTTCTGTAATTCAGTTCCTGTGTAGCCAAGTTTACATTCCGTGTATTAGTGATATCTTATGATGTTTCTTTTTCTGTGTGACTTATTTCAGTTAGAATCATCATACCTGAATCCACTCATTGTGCTGCTAAGGGCCTGATGACATAGATTTCATTGCTGAGTGATATTGCTTTGTAAGTAAATACCACAACTTCTTTATCCATTTTTCACTTTCTGTGATGTTGAACTTGTACTGTAAACGAGGTTCTTTTAAACAGAGGCGTCCCAAACTTTGGGGTGGCTGTGTCTTTTTGATTTTAATTTCCCTAATCTATAGGACCATAAGTGAAAGTGCCCTACGCACTGTTGCTTTGTTTTTTAGATGTTTCAGGAAACACCATACACTTCTCCCGAGTGTCTGTTGGCAATTTACATCCCGCCCATCAGCATAACAAGGCTCCCAGTTCTCCATGGCCTGTCCTGCCTTTCTGGATTTTACACTTTTTTCAGATGGCCCTTTTGACCGGGGGGAAGTGAGACTTCATTGTAGTGCAGATTTCCTTTGCAAGCTTGCTTGGTTGGCCAAAAAGGGCGTATGCGTTTTTTCCTGAATATATTCAGGAAAAAACGCATACGCCCTTTTTGGCCAAGTGCATCATTGTGGACGTTCTGCCTCTTTTCCTATGCTTTCAATGCAATTCCAGTCTACCTCCTGAAATCGGTTTCCTGCAATTCTGCCCCGCTTTCAAGTCCTCTTGGCAGCCTTACTTCAGTATATTTTTGGATGATAGCTGTCATTTATAAGTCTGCAGGTTTGTGAATTACAGTGCCCCTGAGCTCCTTTCTTCAACTCGCTTTCTTGTGACCTGGCCTCAACACCGCAGGATGGCTTCAGGCCCTAATCTGGTTCCGGCACGGCACGCTGAGCCTTTGGTTATTTCCTCTTCCTGGTGGGAAATGAGAGTTAAATTTGCCCGTCCAGACACCTCCAGCTAGTCTCTCATTGGTTCTCCCTATTCCTGTTCATCTTCCGCAGAAATTGCAAACTGGGCCAAACAGGAGGTTGAAGGCGCTGACTCTCCAAGTGGGGAGAGTGTTAGTAAAGCGTATGGAATGTTACACCCGAGTACCAGGGGAGGAAAACTGAGACATATTTGAACACATCTCCCGTTCACATGGTTGATCATACTCTGGGTTCCACATGCATGTTTTAGCTGAAGGAAGAATACCTTAAACCTGGAGAGTTGAGACCCGTGGAATGGGTACCATGCAATATGACTTCAAAGGGTCTTCATTTGCTCACCGAACCTCTCCAATCCTATCACTGCTGCGTTTATGCCCCTGTACACACGCTTGATTCTCTTTTGGAGACATAGCAATCCATAGGTTTTAAGATACTTACTAGTCAGGTACATTCTTAGGCGTTTAATATGGGGTGTTGAGTCCATTTCATTGAGCAAGGAGTAGCTCTTGTCTATTCCATATTTGGCTTAAGGAACTTTATCTGTGCTCATTTCAATCGCTGGTTTTATGCAGCACGCCAAATCACCTTTCCCCTTAAGGAAGCATAAGTTGGTTTTCTAAATTTGAGACCCTGTTCTGTTTTGGAATTCAGTTCCTGTGTAGCCAATTTACATTCCGTGTATTACTGATATCTTATGATGTTTCTTTTTCTGTGTGACTTATTTCAGTTAGAATCATCATACCTGAATCCACTCATTGTGCTGCTAAGGGCCTGATGACATAGATTTCATTGCTGAGTGATATTGCTTTGTAAGTAAATACCACAACTTCTTTATCCATTTTTCACTTTCTGCGATGTTGAACTTGTACTGTAAACGAGGTTCTTGTAAACAGAGGCGTCCCAAACTTTGGGGTGTCTGTGTCTTTTTGATTTTAATTTCCCTTATCTATAGGACCATAAGTGAAAGTGCCCTACGCTCTGTTGCTTTGTTTTTTAGATGTTTCAGGAAACACCATACACTTTTCCCGAGTGTCTGTTGGCAATTTACATCCCGCCCATCAGCATAACAAGGCTCCCAGTTCTCCATGGCCTGTCCTGCCTTTCTGGATTTTACACTTTTTTCAGATGGCCCTTTTGACCGGGGGGAAGTGAGACTTCATTGTAGTGCAGATTTCCTTTGCAAGCTTGCTTGGTTGGCCAAAAAGGGCGTATGCGTTTTTTCCTGAATATATTCAGGAAAAAACGCATACGCACTTTTTGGCCAAGTGCATCATTGTGGACGTTCTGCCTCTTTTCCTATGCTTTCAATGCAATTCCAGTCTACCTCCTGAAATCGGTTTCCTGCAATTCTGCCCCGCTTTCAAGTCCTCTTGGCAGCCTTACTTCAGTATATTTTTGGACGATAGCTGTCATTTATAACTCTGCAGGTTTGTGAATTACAGTGCCCCTGAGCTCCTTTCTTCAACTCGCTTTCTTGTGACCTGGCCGCAACACCGCAGGATGGCTTCAGTCCCTAATCCGGTTCCGGCACGGCACGCTGAGCCTTTGGTTATTTCCTCTTCCTGATGGGAAATGAGAGTTAAATTTGCCCGTCCAGACACCTCCAGCTAGTCTCTCATTGGTTCTCCCTATTCCTGTTCATCTTCCGCAGAAATTGCAAACTGGGCCAAACAGGAGGTTAAAGGCGCTGACTCTCCAAGTGGGGAGAGTGTTAGTAAAGCGTATGGAATGTTACACCCGAGTACCAGGGGAGGAAAACTGAGACATATTTGAACACGTCTCCCGTTCACACGGTTGATCATACTCTGGGTTCCACATGCATGTTTTAGCTGAAGGAAGAATACCTTAAACCTGGAGAGTTGAGACCCGTGTAATGGGTACCATGCAATATGACTTCAAAGGGTCTTCATTTGCTCACCGAACCTCTCCAATCCTATCACTGCTGCGTTTATGCCCCTGTACACACGCTTGATTCTCTTTTGGAGACATAGCAATCCATAGGTTTTAAGATACTTACTAGTCAGGTACATTCTTAGGCGTTTAATATGGGGTGTTGAGTCCATTTCGTTGAGCAAGGAGTAGCTCTTGTCTATTCCATATTTGGCTTAAGGAACTTTATCTGTGCTCATTTCAATCTCTGGTTTTATGCAGCACCCCAAATCACCTTTCCCCTTAAGCAAGCATAAGTTGGTTTTCTAAATTTGAGACCCTGTTCTGTTTTGGAATTCAGTTCCTGTGTAGCCAAGTTTACATTCTGTGTATTAGTGATATCTTATGATGTTTCTTTTTCTGTGTGACTTATTTCAGTTAGAATCATCATACCTGAATCCACTCATTGTGCTGCTAAGGGCCTGATGACATAGATTTCATTGCTGAGTGATATTGCTTTGTAAGTAAATACCACAAATTCTTTATCCATTTTTCACTTTCTGCAATGTTGAACTTGTACTGTAAACGAGGTTCTTGTAAACAGAGGTGTCCCAAACTTTGGGGTGGCTGTGTCTTTTTGATTTTAATTTCCCTAATCTATAGGACCATAAGTGAAAGTGCCCTATGCTCTGTTGCTTTGTTTTTTAGATGTTTCAGGAAACACCATACACTTCTCCCAAGTGGCTGTTGGCAATTTACATCACGCCCATCAGCATAACAAGGCTCCCAGTTCTCCATGGCCTGTCCTGCCTTTCTGGATTTTACACTTTCTTCAGATGGCCCTTTTGACCGGGGGGAAGTGAGTCTTCATTGTAGTGCAGATTTCTTTGCAAGCTTGCTTGGTTGGCCAAAAAGGGCGTATGCGTTTTTTCCTGAATATATTCAGGAAAAAACGCATACGCCCTTTTTGGCCAGGTGCATCATTGTGGACGTTCTGCCTCTTTTCCTATGCTTTCAATGCAATTCCAGTCTACCTCCTGAAATCGGTTTCCTGCAATTCTGCCCCGCTTTCAAGTCCTCTTGGCAGCCTTACTTCAGTATATTTTTGGACGATAGCTGTCATTTATAAGTCTGCAGGTTTGTGAATTACAGTGCCCCTGAGCTCCTTTCTTCAACTCGCTTTCTTTTGAGCTGGCCGCAACACCGCAAGATGGCTTCAGGCCCTAATGTGTTTCCGGCACGGCACGCTGAGCCTTTGGTTATTTCCTCTTCCTGGTGGGAAATGAGAGTTAAATTTGCCCGTCTAGACACCTCCAGCTAGTCTCTCATTGGTTCTCCCTATTCCTGTTCATCTTCCGCAGAAATTGCAAACTGGGCCAAACAGGAGGTTAAAGGCGCTGACTCTCCAAGTGGGGAGAGTGTTAGTAAAGCGTCTGGAATGTTGCACCCGAGTACCAGGGGAGTAAAACTGAGACATATTTGAACACGTCTCCCATTCACACGGTTGATCATACTCTGGGATCCACATGCATGTTTTAGCTGAAGGAAGAATACCTTAAACCTGGAGAGTTGAGACCCGTGTAATGGGTACCATGCAATATGACTTCAAAGGGTCTTCATTTGCTCACCGAACCTCTCCAATCCTATCACTGCTGCGTTTATGCCCCTGTACACACGCTTGATTCTCTTTTGGAGACATAGCAATCCATAGGTTTTAAGATACTTACTAGTCAGGTACATTCTTAGGCGTTTAATATTTGGTGTTGAGTCCATTTCGTTGAGCAAGGAGTAGCTCTTGTCTATTCCATATTTGGCTTAAGGAACTTTATCTGTGCTCATTTCAATCTCTGCTTTTATGCACCACCCCAACTCACCTTTCCCCTTAAGCAAGCATAAGTTGGTTTTCTAAATTTGAGACCCTGTTCTGTTTTGGAATTCAGTTCCTGTGTAGCCAAGTTTACATTCCGTGTATTAGTGATATCTTATGATGTTTCTTTTTCGGTGTGACATATTTCAGTTAGAATCATCGTCCCTGAATCCACTCATTATGCTGCTACGGGCCTGATGACATAGATTTCATTGCTGAGTGATACTGCATTGTACGTAAGTACCACAAGTTCTTTATCCATTTTTCACTTTCTGTGATATTGAACTTGTACGGTAAACGAGGTTCTTGTAAACAGAGGCGTCCCAAACATTGGGGTGGCTGTGTCTTTTTGATTTTAATTTCCCTAAGCTATAGGACCATAAGTGGAAGTGCCCTAGGCTCTGTTGCTTTGTTTTTTAGATGTTTCAGGAAACACCATACACTTCTCCCGAGTGTCTGTTGGCAATTTACATCCCGCCCATCAGCATAACAAGGCTCCCAGTTCTCCATGGCCTCTCCTGCCTTTCTGGATTTTACACTTTTTTTAGATGGCCCTTTTGACCGGGGGGAAGTGAGACTTCATTGTAGTGCAGATTTCCTTTGCAAGCTTGCTTGGTTGGCCAAAAAGGGCGTATGCGTTTTTTCCTAAATATATTCAGGAAAAAACGCATATGCCCTTTTTGGCCAAGTGCATCATTGTGGACGTTCTGCCTCCTTTCCTATGCTTTCAATGCAATTCCAGTCTACCTCCTGAAATCGGTTTCCTGCAATTCTGCCCCGCTTTCAAGTCCTCTTGGCAGCCTTACTTCAGTATATTTTTGGACGATAACTGTCATTTATAACTCTGCAGGTTTGGGAATTACAGTGCCCCTGAGCTCCTTTCTTCAACTCGCTTTCTTGTGACTTGGCCACAACACTGCAGTATGGCTTCAGGCCCTAATCTGGTTCCGGCACGGTAAGCTGAGCCTTTGGTTAATTCCTCTTCCTGGTGGGAAATGAGAGTTAAATTTGCCCGTCCAGACACCTCCAGCTAGTCTCTCATTGGTTCTCCCTATTCCTGTTCATCTTCCGCAGAAATTGCAAACTGGGCCAAACAGGAGGTTGAAGGCACTGACTCTCCAAGTGGGGAGAGTGATAGTAAAGCATCTGGAATGTTACACCCGAGTACCAGGGGAGGAAAACTGAGACATATTTGAACAAGTCTCCCGATCACATGGTTGATCATACTCTAGGTTCCACATGCATGTTTTAGCTGAAGGAAGAATACCTTAAACCTGGAGAGTTGAGACCCGTGTAATGGGTACCATGCAATACGACTTCAAAGGGTCTTCATTTGCTCACCAAACCTCTCCAATCCTATCACTGCTGCATTTATGCCCCTGTACACACGCTTGATTCTCTTTTGGAGACATAGCAATCCATAGGTTTTAAGATACTTACTAGTCAGGTACATTCTTAGGCGTTTAATATGGGGTGTTGAGTCCATTTCGTTGAGCAAGGAGTAGCTCTTGTCTATTCCATATTTGGCTTAAGGAACTTTATCTGTGCTCATTTCAATCTCTGGTTTTATGCAGCACCCCAACTCACCTTTCCCCTTAAGCAAGCATAAGTTGGTTTTCTAAATTTGAGACCCTGTTCTGTTTTGGAATTCAGTTCCTGTGTAGCCAAGTTTACATTCCGTGTATTACTTATATCTTATGATGTTTCTTTTTCTGTGAGACTTATTTCAGTTAGAATCATCATACCTGAATCCACTCATTGTGCTGCTAATGGCCTGATGATATAGATTTCATTGCTGAGTGATATTGCTTTGTAAGTAAATACCACAACTTCTTTATCCATTTTTCACTTTCTGCGATGTTGAACTTGTACTGTAAACGAGGTTCTTGTAAACAGAGGCGTCCCAAACTTTGGGGTGGCTGTGTCTTTTTGATTTTAATTTCCCTAATCTATAGGACCATAAGTGAAAGTGCCTACGCTCTGTTGCTTTGTTTTTTAGATGTTTCAGGAAACACCATACCCTTCTCCCGAGTGTCTGTTGGCAATTTACATCCCGCCCATCAGTATAACAAGGCTCCCAGTTCTCCATGGCCTGTCCTGCCTTTCTGGATTTTACACTTTTTTCAGATGGCCCTTTTGACCGGGGGGAAGTGAGACTTCATTGTAGTGCAGATTTCCTTTGCAAGCTTGCTTGGTTGGCCAAAAAGGGCGTATGCGTCTTTTCCTGAATATATTCAGGAAAAAGCGCATACGCCCTTTTTGGCCAAGTGCATCATGGTGGACGTTCTGCCTCTTTTCTTATGCTTTCAATGCAATTCCAGTCTACCTCCTGAAAACGGTTTCCTGCAATTCTGCCCCGCTTTCAAGTCCTCTTGGCAGCCTTACTTCAGTATATTTTTGGACGATAGCTGTCATTTATAACTCTGCAGGTTTGTGAATTACAGTGCCCCTCAGCTCCTTTCTTCAACTCGCTTTCTTGTGACCTGGCCGCAACACCGCAGGATGGCTTCAGGCCCTAATCTGGTTCCGGCACGGCACGCTGAGCCTTTGGTTATTTCCTCTTCCTGGTGGGAAATGAGAGTTAAATTTGCCCGTCCAGACACCTCCAGCTAGTCTCTCCTTGGTTCTCCGTATTCCTGTTCATCTTCCGCAGAATTTTCAAACTGGGCCAAACAGGAGGTTAAAGGCACTGACTCTCCACGTCGGGAGAGTGTTAGTAAAGCGTCTTGAATGTTGCACCCGAGTACCAGGGGACCGAAACTGAGACATATTTGAACACGTCTCCCGTTCACATGGTTGATCATACTCTGGGTTCCACATGCATGTTTTAGCTGAAGGAAGAATACCTTAAACCTGGAGAGTTGAGACCCGTGGAATGGGTACCATGCAATATGTCTTCAAAGGGTCTTCATTTGCTCACCGAACCTCTCCAATCCTATCACTGCTGCGTTTATTCCCCTGTACACACGCTTGATTCTCTTTTGGAGACATAGCAATCCATAGGTTTTAAGATACTTACTAGTCAGGTACATTCTTAGGCGTTTAATATGGGGTGTTGAGTCCATTTCGTTGAGCAAGGAGTAGCTCTTGTCTATTCCATATTTGGCTTAAGGAACTTTATCTGTGCTCATTTCAATCTCTGGTTTTATGCAGCACCCCAACTCACCTTTACTCTTAAGCAAGCATAAGTTGGTTTTCTAAAGTTGAGACCCTGTTCTGTTCTGTAATTCAGTTCCTGTGTAGCCAAGTTTACATTCCATGTATTACTGATATCTTATGATGTTTCTTTTTCTGTGTGACTTATTTCAGTTAGAATCATCGTACCTGAATCCACTCATTATGATGCTACGGGCTTGATGACATAGATTTCATTGCTGAGTGATGCTGCATTGTACTTAAGTACCACAAGTTCTTTATCCATTTTTCACTTTCTGTGATATTGAACTTGTACGGTAAATGAGGTTCTTGTAAACAGAGGCGTCCCAAACTTTGGGGTGGCTGTTTCTTTTTGATTTTAATTTCCCTAAGCTATAGGACCATAAGTGGAAGTGCCCTAGGCTCTGTTGCTTTGTTTTTTAGATGTTTCAGGAAACACCATACACTTCTCCCAAGTGTCTGTTGGCAATTTACATCCCGCCCATCAGCATAACAAGGCTCCCAGTTCTCCATGGCCTGTCCTGCCTTTCTGGATTTTACACTTTTTTCAGATGGCCCTTTTGACCGGGGGGAAGTGAGACTTCATTGTAGTGCAGATTTCCTTTGCAAGCTTGCTTGGTTGGCCAAAAAGTGCGTATGTGTTTTTTCCTGAATATATACAGGAAAGAACGCATACGCCCTTTTTGGCCAAGTGCATCATTGTGGACGTTCTGCCTCTTTTCCTATGCTTTCAATGCAATTCCAGTCTACCTCCTGAAATCGGTTTCCTGCAATTCTGCCCCGCTTTCAAGTCCTCTTGGCAGCCTTACTTCAGTATATTTTTGGACGATAGCTGTCATTTATAACTCTGCAGGTTTGTGAATTACAGTGCCCCTGAGCTCCTTTCTTCAACTCGCTTTCTTTTGAGCTGGCCGCAACACCGCAGGATGGCTACAGGCCCTAATCTGGTTCCGGCACGGCACGCTGAGCCTTTGGTTATTTCCTCTTCCTGGTGGGAAATGAGAGTTAAATTTGCCCGTCCAGACACCTCCAGCTAGTCTCTCATTGGTTCTCGCTATTCCTGTTCATCTTCCGCAGAAATTGCAAACTGGGCCAAACAGGAGGTTAAAGGGACTGACTCTCCAAGTCGGGAGAGTGTTAGTAAAGCGTCTGAAATGTTGCACCCGAGTACCAGAGGAGGAAAACTGAGACATATTTGAACACGTCTCCCGTTCACACGGTTGATCATACTCTGGGTTCCACATGCATGTTTTAGCTGAAGGAAGAATACCTTAACCCTGGAGAGTTGACACCCGTGTAATGGGTACCATGCAATAGGACTTCAAAGGGTCTTCATTTGCTCACCGAACCTCTCCAATCCTATCACTGCTGCGTTTATGCCCCTGTACACACGCTTGATTCTCTTTTGGAGACATAGCAATCCATAGGTTTTAAGATACTTACTAGTCAGGTACATTCTTAGGCGTTTAATATGGGGTGTTGAGTCCATTTCGTTGAGCAAGGTGTAGCTCTTGTCTATTCCATATTTGGCTTAAGGAACTTTATCTGTGCTCATTTCAGTCTCTGGTTTTATGCAGCACCCCAACTCACCTTTCCCCTTAAGCAAGCATAAGTTGGTTTTCTAAATTTGAGACCCTGTTCTGTTTTGGAATTCAGTTCCTGTGTAGCCAAGTTTACATTCCGTGTATTACTGATATCTTATGATGTTTCTTTTTCTGTGTGACTTATTTCAGTTAGAATCATCGTCCCTGAATCCACTCATTATGCTTCTACGGGCCTGATGACATAGATTTCATTGCTGAGTGATACTGCATTGTACGTAAGTACCACAAGTTCTTTATCCATTTTTCACTTTCTGTGATATTGAGCTTGTACGGTAAACAAGGTTCTTGTAAACAGAGGCGTCCCAAACTTTGGGGTGGCTGTGTCTTTTTGATTTTAATTTCCCTAAGCTATAGGACCATAAGTGGAAGTGCCCTAGGCTCTGTTGCTTTGTTTTTTAGATGTTTCAGGAAACCCCATACACTTCTCCGGAGTGTCTGTTGGCAATTTACATCCCGCCCATCAGCATAACAAGGCTCCCAGTTCTCCATGGCCTGTCCTGCCTTTCTGGATTTTACACTTTTTTCAGATGGCCCTTTTGACCGGGGGGAAGTGAGACTTCATTGTAGTGCAGATTTCCTTTGCAAGTTTGCTTGGTTGGCCAAAAAGGGCGTATGCGTTTTTTCCTGAATATATTCAGGAAAAAACGCATACGCCCTTTTTGGCCAAGTGCATCATTGTGGACGTTCTGCCTCTTTTCCTATGCTTTCAATGCAATTCCAGTCTACCTCCTGAAATCGGTTTCCTGCAATTCTGCCCCGCTTTCAAGTCCTCTTGGCAGCCTTACTTCAGTATATTTTTGGACGATAGCTGTCATTTATAACTCTGCAGGTTTGTGAATTACAGTGCCCCTGAGCTCCTTTCTTCAACTCGCTTTCTTGTGACCTGGCCGCAACACAGCAGGATGGCTTCAGGCCCTAATCTGGTTCCGGCGCGGCACGCTGTGCCTTTGGTTATTTCCTCTTTCTGGTGGGACATGAGACTTAAATTTGCCCGTCCAGACACCTCCAGCTAGTCTCTCATTGGTTCTCGCTATTCCTGTTCATCTTCCGCAGAAATTGCAAACTGGGCCAAACAGGACGTTAAAGGTGCTGACTCTCCAAGTGGGGAGAGTGTTAGTAAAGCGTCTGGAATGTTGCACCCGAGTACCAGGGGACCAAAACTGAGACATATTTGAACACGTCTCCCGTTCACACGGTTGATCATACTCTGGGTTCCACATGCATGTTTTAGCTGAAGGAAGAATACCTTAAACCTGGAGAGTTGAGACCCGTGGAATGGGTACCATGCAATATGACTTCAAAGGGTCTTCATTTGCTCACCGAACCTCTCCAATCCTATCACTGCTGCGTTAATGCCCCTGTACACACGATTGATTCTCTTTTGGAGACATAGCAATCCATAGGTTTTAAGATACTTACTAGTCAGGTACATTCTTAGGCGTTTAATATGGGGTGTTGAGTCCATTTCGTTGAGCAATGAGTAGCTCTTGTCTATTCCATATTTGGCTTAAGGAACTTTATCTGTGCTCATTTCAATCTCTGGTTTTATGCAGCACCCCAACTCACCTTTCCCCTTAAGCAAGCATAAGTTGGTTTTCTAAATTTGAGACCCTGTTCTGTTTTGGAATTCAGTTCCTGTGTAGCCAAGTTTACATTCCGTGTATTAGTGATATCTTATGATGTTTCTTTTTCTGTGTGACTTATTTCAGTTAGAATCATCGTACCTGAATCCACTCATTATGCTGCTACGGGCCTGATGACATAGATTTCATTGCTGAGTGATACTGCATTGTACGTAAGTACCACAATTTCTTTATCCATTTTTCACTTTCTGTGATATTGAACTTGTACGGTAAACGAGATTCTTGTAAACAGAGGCGTCCCAAACTTTGGGGTGGCTGTTTCTTTTTGATTTTAATTTCCCTAAGCTATAGGACCATAAGTGGAAGTGCCCTAGGCTCTGTTGCTTTGTTTTTTAGATGTTTCAGGAAACACCATACACTTCTCCCGAGTGTCTGTTGGCAATTTACATCCCGCCCATCAGCATAACAAGGCTCCCAGTTCTCCATGGCCTGTCCTGCCTTTCTGGATTTTACACTTTTTTCAGATAACCCTTTTGACCGGGGGGAAGTGAGACTTCATTGTAGTGCAGATTTCCTTTGCAAGCTTGCTTGGTTGGCCAAAAAGTGCGTATGTGTTTTTTCCTGAATATATACAGGAAAAAACGCATACGCCCTTTTTGGCCAAGTGCATCATTGTGGACGTTCTGCCTCTTTTCCTATGCTTTCAATGCAATTCCAGTCTACCTCCTGAAATCGGTTTCCTGCAATTCTGCCCCGCTTTCAAGTCCTCTTGGCAGCCTTACTTCAGTATATTTTTGGACGATAGCTGTCATTTATAACTCTGCAGGTTTGTGAATTA
>NW_027136060.1:300000-400632 GCF_039906515.1 Pseudorca crassidens | reverse complement strand
GCACCCCAACTCACCTTTCCCCTTAAGCAAGCATAAGTTGGTTTTCTAAATTTGAGACCCTGTTCTGTTCTGTAATTCAGTTCCTGTGTAGCCAAGTTTACATTCCGTGTATTACTGATATCTTATGATGTTTCTTTTTCTGTGTGACTTATTTCAGTTAGAATCATCATACCTGAATCCACTCATTGTGCTGCTAAGGGCCTGATGACATAGATTTCATTGCTGAGTGATATTGCTTTGTAAGTAAATACCACAACTTCTTTATCCATTTTTCACTTTCTGCGATGTTGAACTTGTACGGTAAACGAGGTTCTTGTAAACAGAGGCGTCCCAAACTTTGGGGTGGCTGTGTCTTTTTGATTTTAATTTCCCTAAGCTATAGGACCATAAGTGGAAGTGCCCTAGGCTCTGTTGCTTTGTTTTTTAGATGTTTCAGGAAACACCATACACTTCTCCCGAGTGTCTGTTGGCAATTTACATCCCGCCCATCAGCATAACAAGGCTCCCAGTTCTCCATGGCCTGTCCTGCCTTTCTGGATTTTACACTTTTTTCAGATGGCCCTTTTGACCGGGGGGAAGTGAGACTTCATTGTAGTGCAGATTTCCTTTGCAAGCTTGCTTGGTTGGCCAAAAAGGGCGTATGCGTTTTTTCCTGAATATATTCAGGAAAAAACGCATACGCCCTTTTTGGCCAAGTGCATCATGGTGGACGTTCTGCCTCTTTTCCTATGCTTTCAATGCAATTCCAGTCTGCCTCCTGAAATCGGTTTCCTGCAATTCTGCCCCGCTTTCAAGTCCTCTTGGCAGCCTTACTTCAGTATATTTTTGGACGATAGCTGTCATTTATAACTCTGCAGGTTTGTGAATTACAGTGCCCCTGAGCTCCTTTCTTCAACTCGCTTTCTTTTGAGCTGGCCGCAACACCGCAGGATGGCTTCAGGCCCTAATCTGGTTCCGGCATGGCACGCTGAGCCTTTGGTTAATTCCTCTTCCTGGTGGGAAATGAGAGTTAAATTTGCCCGTCCAGACACCTTCCAGCTAGTCTCTCATTGGTTCTCGCTATTCCTGTTCATCTTCCGCAGAAATTGCAAACTGGGCCAAACAGGAGGTTAAAGGGACTGACTCTCCAAGTCGGGAGGGTGTTAGTAAAGCGTCTGGAATGTTGCACCCGAGTACCAGGGTACGAAAACTGAGACATATTTGAACACGTCTCCCGATCACATGGTTGATCATACTCTAGGTTCCACATGCATGTTTTAGCTGAAGGAAGAATACCTTAAACCTGGGTAGTTGAAACCCGTGGAATGGGTACCATGCGATATGACTTCAAAGGGTCTTCATTTGCTCACCGAACCTCTCCAATCCTATCACTGCTGCGTTTATGCCCCTGTACACATGCTTGATTCTCTTTCGGAGACATAGCAATCCATAGGTTTTAAGATACTTACTAGTCAGGTACATTCTTAGGCATTTAATATGCGGTGTTGAGTCCATTTCGTTGAGCAAGGAGTAGCTCTTGTCTATTCCATATTTGGCTTAAGGAACTTTATCTGTGCTCATTTCAATCTCTGGTTTTATGCAGCACCCCAACTCACCTTTCCCCTTAAGCAAGCATAAGTTGGTTTTCTAAATTTGAGACCCTGTTCTGTTCTGTAATTCAGTTCCTGTGTAGCCAAGTTTACATTCCGTGTATTACTGATATCTTATGATGTTTCTTTTTCTGTGTGACTTATTTCAGTTAGAATCATCATACCTGAATCCACTCATTGTGCTGCTAAGGGCCTGATGACATAGATTTCATTGCTGAGTGATATTGCTTTGTAAGTAAATACCACAACTTCTTTATCCATTTTTCACTTTCTGCGATGTTGAACTTGTACAGTAAACGAGGTTCTTGTAAACAGAGGCGTCCCAAACTTTGGGGTGGCTGTGTCTTTTTGATTTTAATTTCCCTAAGCTATAGGACCATAAGTGGAAGTGCCCTAGGCTCTGTTGCTTTGTTTTTTCGATGTTTCAGGAAACACCATACACTTCTCCCGAGTGTCTGTTGGCAATTTACATCCCGCCCATCAGCATAACAAGGCTCCCAGTTCTCCATGGCCTGTCCTGCCTTTCTGGATTTTACACTTTTTTCAGATGGCCCTTTTGACCGGGGGGAAGTGAGACTTCATTGTAGTGCAGATTTCCTTTGCAAGCTTGCTTGGTTGGCCAAAAAGGGCGTATGCGTTTTTTCCTGAATATATTCAGGAAAAAACGCATACGCCCTTTTTGGCCAAGTGCATCATGGTGGACGTTCTGCCTCTTTTCCTATGCTTTCAATGCAATTCCAGTCTGCCTCCTGAAATCGGTTTCCTGCAATTCTGCCCCGCTTTCAAGTCCTCTTGGCAGCCTTACTTCAGTATATTTTTGGACGATAGCTGTCATTTATAACTCTGCAGGTTTGTGAATTACAGTGCCCCTGAGCTCCTTTCTTCAACTCGCTTTCTTTTGAGCTGGCCGCAACACCGCAGGATGGCTTCAGGCCCTAATCTGGTTCCGGCACGGCACGCTGAGCCTTTGGTTAATTCCTCTTCCTGGTGGGAAATGAGAGTTAAATTTGCCCGTCCAGACACCTTCCAGCTAGTCTCTCATTGGTTCTCGCTATTCCTGTTCATCTTCCGCAGAAATTGCAAACTGGGCCAAACAGGAGGTTAAAGGGACTGACTCTCCAAGTCGGGAGGGTGTTAGTAAAGCGTCTGGAATGTTGCACCCGAGTACCAGGGTACGAAAACTGAGACATATTTGAACACGTCTCCCGATCACATGGTTGATCATACTCTAGGTTCCACATGCATGTTTTAGCTGAAGGAAGAATACCTTAAACCTGGGTAGTTGAAACCCGTGGAATGGGTACCATGCGATATGACTTCAAAGGGTCTTCATTTGCTCACCGAACCTCTCCAATCCTATCACTGCTGCGTTTATGCCCCTGTACACATGCTTGATTCTCTTTCGGAGACATAGCAATCCATAGGTTTTAAGATACTTACTAGTCAGGTACATTCTTAGGCGTTTAATATGCGGTGTTGTGTCCATTTCGTTGAGCAAGGAGTAGCTCTTGTCTATTCCATATTTGGCTTAAGGAACTTTATCTGTGCTCATTTCAATCTCTGGTTTTATGCAGCACCCCAACTCACCTTTCCCCTTAAGCAAGCATAAGTTGGTTTTCTAAATTTGAGACCCTGTTCTGTTTTGGAATTCAGTTCCTGTGTAGCCAAGTTTACATTCCGTGTATTACTGATATCTTATGATGTTTCTTTTTCTGTGTGACTTATTTCAGTTAGAATCATCATACCTGAATCCACTCATTGTGCTGCTAAGGGCCTGATGACATAGATTTCATTGCAGAGTGATATTGCTTTGTAAGTAAATACCACAACTTCTTTATCCATTTTTCACTTTCTGCGATGTTGAACTTGTACTGTAAACGAGGTTCTTGTAAACAGAGGCGTCCCAATGTTTGGGGTGGCTGTGTCTTTTTGATTTTAATTTCCCTAAGCTATAGGACCATAAGTGGAAGTGCCCTAGGCTCTGTTGCTTTGTTTTTTAGATGTTTCAGGAAACACCATACACTTCTCCCGAGTGTCTGTTGGCAATTTACATCCCGCCCATCAGCATAACAAGGCTCCCAGTTCTCCATGGCCTGTCCTGCCTTTCTGGATTTTACACTTTTTTCAGATGGCCCTTTTGACCGGGGGGAAGTGAGACTTCATTGTAGTGCAGATTTCCTTTGCAAGCTTGCTTGGTTGGCCAAAAAGGGCGTATGCGTTTTTTCCTGAATATATTCAGGAAAAAACACATACGCCCTTTTTGGCCAAGTGCATCATTGTGGACGTTCTGCCTCTTTTCCTATGCTTTCAATGCAATTCCAGTCTACCTCCTGAAATCGGTTTCCTGCAATTCTGCCCCGCTTTCAAGTCCTGTTGGCAGCCTTACTTCAGTATATTTTTGGACGATAGCTGTCATTTATAACTCTGCAGGTTTGTGAATTACAGTGCCCCTGAGCTCCTTTCTTCAACTCGCTTTCTTTTGAGCTGGCCGCAACACCGCAGGATGGCTTCAGGCCCTAATCTGGTTCCGGCACGGCACGCTGAGCCTTTGGTTAATTCCTCTTCCTGGTGGGAAATGAGAGTTAAATTTGCCCGTCCAGACACCTCCAGCTAGTCTCTCATTGGTTCTCGCTATTCCTGTTCATCTTCCGCAGAAATTGCAAACTGGGCCAAACAGGAGGTTAAAGGGACTGACTCTCCAAGTCGGGAGGGTGTTAGTAAAGCGTCTGGAATGTTGCACCCGAGTACCAGGGTACAAAAACTGAGACATATTTGAACACGTCTCCCGATCACATGGTTGATCATACTCTAGGTTCCACATGCATGTTTTAGCTGAAGGAAGAATACCTTAAACCTGGGTAGTTGAAACCCGTGGAATGGGTACCATGCAATATGACTTCAGAGGGTCTTCATTTGCTCACCAAACCTCTCCAATCCTATCACTGCTGCGTTTATGCCCCTGTACACATGCTTGATTCTCTTTCGGAGACATAGCAATCCATAGGTTTTAAGATACTTACTAGTCAGGTACATTCTTAGGCGTTTAATATGCGGTGTTGTGTCCATTTCGTTGAGCAAGGAGTAGCTCTTGTCTATTCCATATTTGGCTTAAGGAACTTTATCTGTGCTCATTTCAATCTCTGGTTTTATGCAGCACCCCAACTCACCTTTCCCCTTAAGCAAGCATAAGTTGGTTTTCTAAATTGGAGACCCTGTTCTGTTTTGGAATTCAGTTCCTGTGTAGCCAAGTTTACATTCCGTGTATTACTGATATCTTATGATGTTTCTTTTTCTGTGTGACTTATTTCAGTTAGAATCATCATACCTGAATCCACTCATTGTGCTGCTAAGGGCCTGATGACATAGATTTCATTGCAGAGTGATATTGCTTTGTAAGTAAATACCACAACTTCTTTATCCATTTTTCACTTTCTGCGATGTTGAACTTGTACTGTAAACGAGGTTCTTGTAAACAGAGGCGTCCCAATCTTTGGGGTGGCTGTGTCTTTTTGATTTTAATTTCCCTAATCTATAGGACCATAAGTGGAAGTGCCCTAGGCTCTGTTGCTTTGTTTTTTCGATGTTTCAGGAAACACCATACACTTCTCCCGAGTGTCTGTTGGCAATTTACATCCCGCCCATCAGCATAACAAGGCTCCCAGTTCTCCATGGCCTGTCCTGCCTTTCTGGATTTTACACTTTTTTCAGATGGCCCTTTTGACCGGGGGGAAGTGAGACTTCATTGTAGTGCAGATTTCCTTTGCAAGCTTGCTTGGTTGGCCAAAAAGGGCGTATGCGTTTTTTCCTGAATATATTCAGGAAAAAACGCATACGCCCTTTTTGGCCAAGTGCATCATGGTGGACGTTCTGCCTCTTTTCCTATGCTTTCAATGCAATTCCAGTCTGCCTCCTGAAATCGGTTTCCTGCAATTCTGCCCCGCTTTCAAGTCCTCTTGGCAGCCTTACTTCAGTATATTTTTGGACGATAGCTGTCATTTATAACTCTGCAGGTTTGTGAATTACAGTGCCCCTGAGCTCCTTTCTTCAACTCGCTTTCTTTTGAGCTGGCCGCAACACCGCAGGATGGCTTCAGGCCCTAATCTGGTTCCGGCACGGCACGCTGAGCCTTTGGTTAATTCCTCTTCCTGGTGGGAAATGAGAGTTAAATTTGCCCGTCCAGACACCTTCCAGCTAGTCTCTCATTGGTTCTCGCTATTCCTGTTCATCTTCCGCAGAAATTGCAAACTGGGCCAAACAGGAGGTTAAAGGGACTGACTCTCCAAGTCGGGAGGGTGTTAGTAAAGCGTCTGGAATGTTGCACCCGAGTACCAGGGTACGAAAACTGAGACATATTTGAACACGTCTCCCGATCACATGGTTGATCATACTCTAGGTTCCACATGCATGTTTTAGCTGAAGGAAGAATACCTTAAACCTGGGTAGTTGAAACCCGTGGAATGGGTACCATGCGATATGACTTCAAAGGGTCTTCATTTGCTCACCGAACCTCTCCAATCCTATCACTGCTGCGTTTATGCCCCTGTACACATGCTTGATTCTCTTTCGGAGACATAGCAATCCATAGGTTTTAAGATACTTACTAGTCAGGTACATTCTTAGGCGTTTAATATGCGGTGTTGTGTCCATTTCGTTGAGCAAGGAGTAGCTCTTGTCTATTCCATATTTGGCTTAAGGAACTTTATCTGTGCTCATTTCAATCTCTGGTTTTATGCAGCACCCCAACTCACCTTTCCCCTTAAGCAAGCATAAGTTGGTTTTCTAAATTTGAGACCCTGTTCTGTTTTGGAATTCAGTTCCTGTGTAGCCAAGTTTACATTCCGTGTATTACTGATATCTTATGATGTTTCTTTTTCTGTGTGACTTATTTCAGTTAGAATCATCATACCTGAATCCACTCATTGTGCTGCTAACGGCCTGATGACATAGATTTCTTTGCAGAGTGATATTGCTTTGTAAGTAAATACCACAACTTCTTTATCCATTTTTCACTTTCTGCGATGTTGAACTTGTACTGTAAACGAGGTTCTTGTAAACAGAGGCGTCCCAATGTTTGGGGTGGCTGTGTCTTTTTGATTTTAATTTCCCTAAGCTATAGGACCATAAGTGGAAGTGCCCTAGGCTCTGTTGCTTTGTTTTTTAGATGTTTCAGGAAACACCATACACTTCTCCCGAGTGTCTGTTGGCAATTTACATCCCGCCCATCAGCATAACAAGGCTCCCAGTTCTCCATGGCCTGTCCTGCCTTTCTGGATTTTACACTTTTTTCAGATGGCCCTTTTGACCGGGGGGAAGTGAGACTTCATTGTAGTGCAGATTTCCTTTGCAAGCTTGCTTGGTTGGCCAAAAAGGGCGTATGCGTTTTTTCCTGAATATATTCAGGAAAAAACACATACGCCCTTTTTGGCCAAGTGCATCATTGTGGACGTTCTGCCTCTTTTCCTATGCTTTCAATGCAATTCCAGTCTACCTCCTGAAATCGGTTTCCTGCAATTCTGCCCCGCTTTCAAGTCCTCTTGGCAGCCTTACTTCAGTATATTTTTGGACGATAGCTGTCATTTATAACTCTGCAGGTTTGTGAATTACAGTGCCCCTGAGCTCCTTTCTTCAACTCGCTTTCTTTTGAGCTGGCCGCAACACCGCAGGATGGCTTCAGGCCCTAATCTGGTTCCGGCACGGCACGCTGAGCCTTTGGTTAATTCCTCTTCCTGGTGGGAAATGAGAGTTAAATTTGCCCGTCCAGACACCTCCAGCTAGTCTCTCATTGGTTCTCGCTATTCCTGTTCATCTTCCGCAGAAATTGCAAACTGGGCCAAACAGGAGGTTAAAGGGACTGACTCTCCAAGTCGGGAGGGTGTTAGTAAAGCGTCTGGAATGTTGCACCCGAGTACCAGGGTACAAAAACTGAGACATATTTGAACACGTCTCCCGATCACATGGTTGATCATACTCTAGGTTCCACATGCATGTTTTAGCTGAAGGAAGAATACCTTAAACCTGGGTAGTTGAAACCCGTGGAATGGGTACCATGCAATATGACTTCAGAGGGTCTTCATTTGCTCACCAAACCTCTCCAATCCTATCACTGCTGCGTTTATGCCCCTGTACACATGCTTGATTCTCTTTCGGAGACATAGCAATCCATAGGTTTTAAGATACTTACTAGTCAGGTACATTCTTAGGCGTTTAATATACGGTGTTGTGTCCATTTCGTTGAGCAAGGAGTAGCTCTTGTCTATTCCATATTTGGCTTAAGGAACTTTATCTGTGCTCATTTCAATCTCTGGTTTTATGCAGCACCCCAACTCACCTTTCCCCTTAAGCAAGCATAAGTTGGTTTTCTAAATTGGAGACCCTGTTCTGTTTTGGAATTCAGTTCCTGTGTAGCCAAGTTTACATTCCGTGTATTACTGATATCTTATGATGTTTCTTTTTCTGTGTGACTTATTTCAGTTAGAATCATCATACCTGAATCCACTCATTGTGCTGCTAAGGGCCTGATGACATAGATTTCATTGCAGAGTGATATTGCTTTGTAAGTAAATACCACAACTTCTTTATCCATTTTTCACTTTCTGCGATGTTGAACTTGTACTGTAAACGAGGTTCTTGTAAACAGAGGCGTCCCAATCTTTGGGGTGGCTGTGTCTTTTTGATTTTAATTTCCCTAATCTATAGGACCATAAGTGGAAGTGCCCTAGGCTCTGTTGCTTTGTTTTTTAGATGTTTCAGGAAACACCATACACTTCTCCCGAGTGTCTGTTGGCAATTTACATCCCGCCCATCAGCATAACAAGGCTCCCAGTTCTCCATGGCCTGTCCTGCCTTTCTGGATTTTACACTTTTTTCAGATGGCCCTTTTGACCGGGGGGAAGTGAGACTTCATTGTAGTGCAGATTTCCTTTGCAAGCTTGCTTGGTTGGCCAAAAAGGGCGTATGCGTTTTTTCCTGAATATATTCAGGAAAAAACGCATACGCCCTTTTTGGCCAAGTGCATCATTGTGGACGTTCTGCCTCTTTTCCTATGCTTTCAATGCAATTCCAGTCTACCTCCTGAAATCGGTTTCCTGCAATTCTGCCCCGCTTTCAAGTCCTCTTGGCAGCCTTACTTCAGTATATTTTTGGACGATAGCTGTCATTTATAACTCTGCAGGTTTGTGAATTACAGTGCCCCTGAGCTCCTTTCTTCAACTCGCTTTCTTGTGACCTGGCCGCAACACCGCAGGATGGCTTCAGGCCCTAATCAGGTTCCGGCACGGCACGCTGAGCCTTTGGTTAATTCCTCTTCCTGGTGGGAAATGAGAGTTAAATTTGCCCGTCCAGACACCTCCAGCTAGTCTCTCATTGGTTCTCGCTATTCCTGTTCATCTTCCGCAGAAATTGCAAACTGGGCCAAACAGGAGGTTAAAGGGACTGACTCTCCAAGTCAGGAGGGTGTTAGTAAAGCGTCTGGAATGTTGCACCCGAGTACCAGGGTACGAAAACTGAGACATATTTGAACACGTCTCCCGATCACATGGTTGATCAGACTCTAGGTTCCACATGCATGTTTTAGCTGAAGGAAGAATACCTTAAACCTGGGTAGTTGAAACCCGTGGAATGGGTACCATGCAATATGACTTCAGAGGGTCTTCATTTGCTCACCGAACCTCTCCAATCCTATCACTGCTGCGTTTATGCCCCTGTACACATGCTTGATTCTCTTTCGGAGACATAGCAATCCATAGGTTTTAAGATACTTACTAGTCAGGTACATTCTTAGGCGTTTAATATGCGGTGTTGTGTCCATTTCATTGAGCAAGGAGTAGCTCTTGTCTATTCCATATTTGGCTTAAGGAACTTTATCTGTGCTCATTTCAATCTCTGGTTTTATGCAGCACCCCAACTCACCTTTCCCCTTAAGCAAGCATAAGTTGGTTTTCTAAATTTGAGACCCTGTTCTGTTTTGGAATTCAGTTCCTGTGTAGCCAAGTTTACATTCCGTGTATTACTGATATCTTATGATGTTTCTTTTTCTGTGTGACTTATTTCAGTTAGAATCATCATACCTGAATCCACTCATTGTGCTGCTAAGGGCCTGATGACATAGATTTCATTGCAGAGTGATATTGTTTTGTAAGTAAATACCACAACTTCTTTATCCATTTTTCACTTTCTGCGATGTTGAACATGTACTGTAAACGAGGTTCGTGTAAACAGAGGCGTCCCAAACTTTGGGGTGGCTGTGTCTTTTTGATTTTAATTTCCCTAATCTATAGGACCATAAGTGGAAGTGCCCTAGGCTCTGTTGCTTTGTTTTTTAGATGTTTCAGGAAACACCATACACTTCTCCCGAGTGTCTGTTGGCAATTTACATCCCGCCCATCAGCATAACAAGGCTCCCAGTTCTCCATGGCCTGTCCTGCCTTTCTGGATTTTACACTTTTTTCAGATGGCCCTTTTGACGGGGGGGAAGTGAGACTTCATTGTAGTGCAGATTTCCTTTGCAAGCTTGCTTGGTTGGCCAAAAAGGGCGTATGCGTTTTTTCCTGAATATATTCAGGAAAAAACGCATATGCCCTTTTTGGCCAAGTGCATCATTGTGGACGTTCTGCCTCTTTTCCTATGCTTTCAATGCAATTCCAGTCTACCTCCTGAAATCGGTTTCCTGCAATTCTGCCCCGCTTTCAAGTCCTCTTGGCAGCCTTACTTCAGTATATTTTTGGACGATAGCTGTCATTTATAACTCTGCAGGTTTGTGAATTACAGTGCCCCTGAGCTCCTTTCTTCAACTCGCTTTCTTTTGAGCTGGCCGCAACACCGCAGGATGGCTTCAGGCCCTAATCTGGTTCCGGCACGGCACGCTGAGCCTTTGGTTAATTCCTCTTCCTGGTGGGAAATGAGAGTTAAATTTGCCCGTCCAGACACCTCCAGCTAGTCTCTCATTGGTTCTCGCTATTCCTGTTCATCTTCCGCAGAAATTGCAAACTGGGCCAAACAGGAGGTTAAAGGGACTGACTCTCCAAGTCGGGAGGGTGTTAGTAAAGCATCTGGAATGTTGCACCCGAGTACCAGGGTACAAAAACTGAGACATATTTGAACACGTCTCCCGATCACATGGTTGATCATACTCTAGGTTCCACATGCATGTTTTAGCTGAAGGAAGAATACCTTAAACCTGGGTAGTTGAAACCCGTGGAATGGGTACCATGCAATATGACTTCAGAGGGTCTTCATTTGCTCACCAAACCTCTCCAATCCTATCACTGCTGCGTTTATGCCCCTGTACACATGCTTGATTCTCTTTCGGAGACATAGCAATCCATAGGTTTTAAGATACTTACTAGTCAGGTACATTCTTAGGCGTTTAATATGCGGTGTTGTGTCCATTTCGTTGAGCAAGGAGTAGCTCTTGTCTATTCCATATTTGGCTTAAGGAACTTTATCTGTGCTCATTTCAATCTCTGGTTTTATGCAGCACCCCAACTCACCTTTCCCCTTAAGCAAGCATAAGTTGGTTTTCTAAATTTGAGACCCTGTTCTGTTTTGGAATTCAGTTCCTGTGTAGCCAAGTTTACATTCCGTGTATTACTGATATCTTATGATGTTTCTTTTTCTGTGTGACTTATTTCAGTTAGAATCATCATACCTGAATCCACTCATTGTGCTGCTAAGGGCCTGATGACATAGATTTCATTGCAGAGTGATATTGCTTTGTAAGTAAATACCACAACTTCTTTATCCATTTTTCACTTTCTGCGATGTTGAACTTGTACTGTAAACGAGGTTCTTGTAAACAGAGGCGTCCCAAACTTTGGGGTGGCTGTGTCTTTTTGATTTTAATTTCCCTAATCTATAGGACCATAAGTGGAAGTGCCCTAGGCTCTGTTGCTTTGTTTTTTAGATGTTTCAGGAAACACCATACACTTCTCCCGAGTGTCTGTTGGCAATTTACATCCCGCCCATCAGCATAACAAGGCTCCCAGTTCTCCATGGCCTGTCCTGCCTTTCTGGATTTTACACTTTTTTCAGATGGCCCTTTTGACCGGGGGGAAGTGAGACTTCATTGTAGTGCAGATTTCCTTTGCAAGCTTGCTTGGTTGGCCAAAAAGGGCGTATGCGTTTTTTCCTGAATATATTCAGGAAAAAACGCATACGCCCTTTTTGGCCAAGTGCATCATTGTGGACGTTCTGCCTCTTTTCCTATGCTTTCAATGCAATTCCAGTCTACCTCCTGAAATCGGTTTCCTGCAATTCTGCCCCGCTTTCAAGTCCTCTTGGCAGCCTTACTTCAGTATATTTTTGGACGATAGCTGTCATTTATAACTCTGCAGGTTTGTGAATTACAGTGCCCCTGAGCTCCTTTCTTCAACTCGCTTTCTTGTGACCTGGCCGCAACACCGCAGGATGGCTTCAGGCCCTAATCTGGTTCCGGCACGGCACGCTGAGCCTTTGGTTAATTCCTCTTCCTGGTGGGAAATGAGAGTTAAATTTGCCCGTCCAGACACCTCCAGCTAGTCTCTCATTGGTTCTCGCTATTCCTGTTCATCTTCCGCAGAAATTGCAAACTGGGCCAAACAGGAGGTTAAAGGGACTGACTCTCCAAGTCAGGAGGGTGTTAGTAAAGCGTCTGGAATGTTGCACCCGAGTACCAGGGTACGAAAACTGAGACATATTTGAACACGTCTCCCGATCACATGGTTGATCAGACTCTAGGTTCCACATGCATGTTTTAGCTGAAGGAAGAATACCTTAAACCTGGGTAATTGAAACCCGTGGAATGGGTACCATGCAATATGACTTCAAAGGGTCTTCAGTTGCTCACCGAACCTCTCCAATCCTATCACTGCTGTGTTTATGCCCCTGTACACATGCTTGATTCTCTTTCGGAGACATAGCAATCCATAGGTTTTAAGATACTTACTAGTCAGGTACATTCTTAGGCGTTTAATATGCGGTGTTGAGTCCATTTCTTTGAGCAAGGAGTAGCTCTTGTCTATTCCATATTTGGCTTAAGGAACTTTATCTGTGCTCATTTCAATCTCTGGTTTTATGCAGCACCCCAACTCACCTTTCCCCTTAAGCAAGCATAAGTTGGTTTTCTAAATTTGAGACCCTGTTCTGTTTTGGAATTCAGTTCCTGTGTAGCCAAGTTTACATTCCGTGTATTACTGATATCTTATGATGTTTCTTTTTCTGTGTGACTTATTTCAGTTAGAATCATCATACCTGAATCCACTCATTGTGCTGCTAAGGGCCTGATGACATAGATTTCATTGCTGAGTGATATTGCTTTGTAAGTAAATACCACAACTTCTTTATCCATTTTTCACTTTCTGCGATGTTGAACTTGTACTGTAAACGAGGTTCTTGTAAACAGAGGCGTCCCAAACTTTGGGGTGGCTGTGTCTTTTTGATTTTAATTTCCCTAATCTATAGGACCATAAGTGGAAGTGCCCTAGGCTCTGTTGCTTTGTTTTTTAGATGTTTCAGGAAACACCATACACTTCTCCCGAGTGTCTGTTGGCAATTTACATCCCGCCCATCAGCATAACAAGGCTCCCAGTTCTCCATGGCCTGTCCTGCCTTTCTGGATTTTACACTTTTTTCAGATGGCCCTTTTGACCGGGGGAAAGTGAGACTTCATTGTAGTGCAGATTTCCTTTGCAAGCTTGCTTGGTTGGCCAAAAAGGGCGTATGCGTTTTTTCCTGAATATATTCAGGAAAAAACGCATACGCCCTTTTTGGCCAAGTGCATCATTGTGGACGTTCTGCCTCTTTTCCTATGCTTTCAATGCAATTCCAGTCTACCTCCTGAAATCGGTTTCCTGCAATTCTGCCCCGCTTTCAAGTCCTCTTGGCAGCCTTACTTCAGTATATTTTTGGATGATAGCTGTCATTTATAACTCTGCAGGTTTGTGAATTACAGTGCCCCTGAGCTCCTTTCTTCAACTTGCTTTCTTGTGACCTGGCCGCAACACCGCAGGATGGCTTCAGGCCCTAATCTGGTTCCGGCACGGCACGCTGAGCCTTTGGTTAATTCCTCTTCCTGGTGGGAAATGAGAGTTAAATTTGCCCGTCCAGACACCTCCAGCTAGTCTCTCATTGGTTCTCGCTATTCCTGTTCATCTTCCGCAGAAATTGCAAACTGGGCCAAACAGGAGGTTAAAGGGACTGACTCTCCAAGTCAGGAGGGTGTTAGTAAAGCGTCTGGAATGTTGCACCCGAGTACCAGGGTACGAAAACTGAGACATATTTGAACACGTCTCCCGATCACATGGTTGATCAGACTCTAGGTTCCACATGCATGTTTTAGCTGAAGGAAGAATACCTTAAACCTGGGTAATTGAAACCCGTGGAATGGGTACCATGCAATATGACTTCAAAGGGTCTTCAGTTGCTCACCGAACCTCTCCAATCCTATCACTGCTGTGTTTATGCCCCTGTACACATGCTTGATTCTCTTTCGGAGACATAGCAATCCATAGGTTTTAAGATACTTACTAGTCAGGTACATTCTTAGGCGTTTAATATGCGGTGTTGAGTCCATTTCTTTGAGCAAGGAGTAGCTCTTGTCTATTCCATATTTGGCTTAAGGAACTTTATCTGTGCTCATTTCAATCTCTGGTTTTATGCAGCACCCCAACTCACCTTTCCCCTTAAGCAAGCATAAGTTGGTTTTCTAAATTTGAGACCCTGTCCTGTTTTGGAATTCAGTTCCTGTGTAGCCAAGTTTACATTCCGTGTATTACTGATATCTTATGATGTTTCTTTTTCTGTGTGACTTATTTCAGTTAGAATCATCATACCTGAATCCACTCATTGTGCTGCTAAGGGCCTGATGACATAGATTTCATTGCTGAGTGATATTGCTTTGTAAGTAAATACCACAACTTCTTTATCCATTTTTCACTTTCTGCGATGTTGAACTTGTACTGTAAACGAGGTTCTTGTAAACAGAGGCGTCCCAAACTTTGGGGTGGCTGTGTCTTTTTGATTTTAATTTCCCTAATCTATAGGACCATAAGTGGAAGTGCCCTAGGCTCTGTTGCTTTGTTTTTTAGATGTTTCAGGAAACACCATACACTTCTCCCGAGTGTCTGTTGGCAATTTACATCCCGCCCATCAGCATAACAAGGCTCCCAGTTCTCCATGGCCTGTCCTGCCTTTCTGGATTTTACACTTTTTTCAGATGGCCCTTTTGACCGGGGGAAAGTGAGACTTCATTGTAGTGCAGATTTCCTTTGCAAGCTTGCTTGGTTGGCCAAAAAGGGCGTATGCGTTTTTTCCTGAATATATTCAGGAAAAAACGCATACGCCCTTTTTGGCCAAGTGCATCATTGTGGACGTTCTGCCTCTTTTCCTATGCTTTCAATGCAATTCCAGTCTACCTCCTGAAATCGGTTTCCTGCAATTCTGCCCCGCTTTCAAGTCCTCTTGGCAGCCTTACTTCAGTATATTTTTGGACGATAGCTGTCATTTATAACTCTGCAGGTTTGTGAATTACAGTGCCCCTGAGCTCCTTTCTTCAACTCGCTTTCTTTTGAGCTGGCCGCAACACCGCAGGATGGCTTCAGGCCCTAATCTGGTTCCGGCACGGCACGCTGAGCCTTTGGTTAATTCCTCTTCCTGGTGGGAAATGAGAGTTAAATTTGCCCGTCCAGACACCTCCAGCTAGTCTCTCATTGGTTCTCGCTATTCCTGTTCATCTTCCGCAGAAATTGCAAACTGGGCCAAACAGGAGGTTAAAGGGACTGACTCTCCAAGTCGGGAGGGTGTTAGTAAAGCGTCTGGAATGTTGCACCCGAGTACCAGGGTACGAAAACTGAGACATATTTGAACACGTCTCCCGATCACATGGTTGATCATACTCTAGGTTGCACATGCATGTTTTAGCTGAAGGAAGAATACCTTAAACCTGGGTAGTTGAAACCCGTGGAATGGGTACCATGCAATATGACTTCAAAGGGTCTTCATTTGCTCACCGAACCTCTCCAATCCTATCACTGCTGCGTTTATGCCCCTGTACACATGCTTGATTCTCTTTCGGAGACATAGCAATCCATAGGTTTTAAGATACTTACTAGTCAGGTACATTCTTAGGCGTTTAATATGCGGTGTTGAGTCCATTTCTTTGAGCAAGGAGTAGCTCTTGTCTATTCCATATTTGGCTTAAGGAACTTTATCTGTGCTCATTTCAATCTCTGGTTTTATGCAGCACCCCAACTCACCTTTCCCCTTAAGCAAGCATAAGTTGGTTTTCTAAATTTGAGACCCTGTCCTGTTTTGGAATTCAGTTCCTGTGTAGCCAAGTTTACATTCCGTGTATTACTGATATCTTATGATGTTTCTTTTTCTGTGTGACTTATTTCAGTTAGAATCATCATACCTGAATCCACTCATTGTGCTGCTAAGGGCCTGATGACATAGATTTCATTGCTGAGTGATATTGCTTTGTAAGTAAATACCACAACTTCTTTATCCATTTTTCACTTTCTGCGATGTTGAACTTGTACTGTAAACGAGGTTCTTGTAAACAGAGGCGTCCCAAACTTTGGGGTGGCTGTGTCTTTTTGATTTTAATTTCCCTAATCTATAGGACCATAAGTGGAAGTGCCCTAGGCTCTGTTGCTTTGTTTTTTAGATGTTTCAGGAAACACCATACACTTCTCCCGAGTGTCTGTTGGCACTTTACATCCCGCCCATCAGCATAACAAGGCTCCCAGTTCTCCATGGCCTGTCCTGCCTTTCTGGATTTTACACTTTTTTCAGATGGCCCTTTTGACCGGGGGAAAGTGAGACTTCATTGTAGTGCAGATTTCCTTTGCAAGCTTGCTTGGTTGGCCAAAAAGGGCGTATGCGTTTTTTCCTGAATATATTCAGGAAAAAACGCATACGCCCTTTTTGGCCAAGTGCATCATTGTGGACGTTCTGCCTCTTTTCCTATGCTTTCAATGCAATTCCAGTCTACCTCCTGAAATCGGTTTCCTGCAATTCTGCCCCGCTTTCAAGTCCTCTTGGCAGCCTTACTTCAGTATATTTTTGGACGATAGCTGTCATTTATAACTCTGCAGGTTTGTGAATTACAGTGCCCCTGAGCTCCTTTCTTCAACTCGCTTTCTTTTGAGCTGGCCGCAACACCGCAGGATGGCTTCAGGCCCTAATCTGGTTCCGGCACGGCACGCTGAGCCTTTGGTTAATTCCTCTTCCTGGTGGGAAATGAGAGTTAAATTTGCCCGTCCAGACACCTCCAGCTAGTCTCTCATTGGTTCTCGCTATTCCTGTTCATCTTCCGCAGAAATTGCAAACTGGGCCAAACAGGAGGTTAAAGGGACTGACTCTCCAAGTCGGGAGGGTGTTAGTAAAGCGTCTGGAATGTTGCACCCGAGTACCAGGGTACGAAAACTGAGACATATTTGAACACGTCTCCCGATCACATGGTTGATCATACTCTAGGTTGCACATGCATGTTTTAGCTGAAGGAAGAATACCTTAAACCTGGGTAGTTGAAACCCGTGGAATGGGTACCATGCAATATGACTTCAAAGGGTCTTCATTTGCTCACCGAACCTCTCCAATCCTATCACTGCTGCGTTTATGCCCCTGTACACATGCTTGATTCTCTTTCGGAGACATAGCAATCCATAGGTTTTAAGATACTTACTAGTCAGGTACATTCTTAGGCGTTTAATATGCGGTGTTGAGTCCATTTCGTTGAGCAAGAGGTAGCTCTTGTCTATTCCATATTTGGCTTAAGGAACTTTATCTGTGCTCATTTCAATCTCTGGTTTTATGCAGCACCCCAACTCACCTTTACCCTTAAGCAAGCATAAGTTGGTTTTCTAAATTTGAGACCCTGTTCTGTTCTGTAATTCAGTTCCTGTGTAGCCAAGTTTACATTCCGTGTATTACTGATATCTTATGATGTTTCTTTTTCTGTGTGACTTATTTCAGTTAGAATCATCATACCTGAATCCACTCATTGTGCTGCTAAGGGCCTGATGACATAGATTTCATTGCTGAGTGATATTGCTTTGTAAGTAAATACCACAACTTCTTTATCCATTTTTCACTTTCTGCGATGTTGAACTTGTACTGTAAACGAGGTTCTTGTAAACAGAGGCGTCCCAATGTTTGGGGTGGCTGTGTCTTTTTGATTTTAATTTCCCTAAGCTATAGGACCATAAGTGGAAGTGCCCTAGGCTCTGTTGCTTTGTTTTTTAGATGTTTCAGGAAACACCATACACTTCTCCCGAGTGTCTGTTGGCAATTTACATCCTGCCCATCAGCATAACAAGGCTCCCAGTTCTCCATGGCCTGTCCTGCCTTTCTGGATTTTACACTTTTTTCAGATGGCCCTTTTGACCGGGGGGAAGTGAGACTTCATTGTAGTGCAGATTTCCTTTGCAAGCTTGCTTGGTTGGCCAAAAAGGGCGTATGCGTTTTTTCCTGAATATATTCAGGAAAAAACGCATACGCCATTTTTGGCCAAGTGCATCATTGTGGACGTTCTGCCTCTTTTCCTATGCTTTCAATGCAATTCCAGTCTACCTCCTGAAATCGGTTTCCTGCAATTCTGCCCCGCTTTCAAGTCCTCTTGGCAGCCTTACTTCAGTATATTTTTGGATGATAGCTGTCATTTATAACTCTGCAGGTTTGTGAATTACAGTGCCCCTGAGCTCCTTTCTTCAACTCGCTTTCTTTTGAGCTGGCCGCAACACCGCAGGATGGCTTCAGGCCCTAATCTGGTTCCGGCACGGCACGCTGAGCCTTTGGTTAATTCCTCTTCCTCGTGGGAAATGAGAGTTAAATTTGCCCGTCCAGACACCTCCAGCTAGTCTCTCATTGGTTCTCGCTATTCCTGTTCATCTTCCGCAGAAATTGCAAACTGGGCCAAACAGGAGGTTAAAGGGACTGACTCTCCAAGTCGGGAGGGTGTTAGTAAAGCGTCTGGAATGTTGCACCCGAGTACCAGGGTACGAAAACTGAGACATATTTGAACACGTCTCCCGATCACATGGTTGATCATACTCTAGATTCCACATGCATGTTTTAGCTGAAGGAAGAATACCTTAAACCTGGGTAGTTGAAACCCGTGGAATGGGTACCATGCGATATGACTTCAAAGGGTCTTCATTTGCTCACCGAACCTCTCCAATCCTATCACTGCTGCGTTTATGCCCCTGTACACATGCTTGATTCTCTTTCGGAGACATAGCAATCCATAGGTTTTAAGATACTTACTAGTCAGGTACATTCTTAGGCGTTTAATATGCGGTGTTGAGTCCATTTCGTTGAGCAAGGAGTAGCTCTTGTCTATTCCATATTTGGCTTAAGGAACTTTATCTGTGCTCATTTCAATCTCTGGTTTTATGCAGCACCCCAACTCACCTTTCCCCTTAAGCAAGCATAAGTTGGTTTTCTAAATTTGAGACCCTGTTCTGTTCTGTAATTCAGTTCCTGTGTAGCCAAGTTTACATTCCGTGTATTACTGATATCTTATGATGTTTCTTTTTCTGTGTGACTTATTTCAGTTAGAATCATCATACCTGAATCCACTCATTGTGCTGCTAAGGGCCTGATGACATAGATTTCATTGCTGAGTGATATTGCTTTGTAAGTAAATACCACAACTTCTTTATCCATTTTTCACTTTCTGCGATGTTGAACTTGTACGGTAAACGAGGTTCTTGTAAACAGAGGCGTCCCAAACTTTGGGGTGGCTGTGTCTTTTTGATTTTAATTTCCCTAAGCTATAGGACCATAAGTGGAAGTGCCCTAGGCTCTGTTGCTTTGTTTTTTAGATGTTTCAGGAAACACCATACACTTCTCCCGAGTGTCTGTTGGCAATTTACATCCCGCCCATCAGCATAACAAGGCTCCCAGTTCTCCATGGCCTGTCCTGCCTTTCTGGATTTTACACTTTTTTCAGATGGCCCTTTTGACCGGGGGGAAGTGAGACTTCATTGTAGTGCAGATTTCCTTTGCAAGCTTGCTTGGTTGGCCAAAAAGGGCGTATGCGTTTTTTCCTGAATATATTCAGGAAAAAACGCATACGCCCTTTTTGGCCAAGTGCATCATGGTGGACGTTCTGCCTCTTTTCCTATGCTTTCAATGCAATTCCAGTCTGCCTCCTGAAATCGGTTTCCTGCAATTCTGCCCCGCTTTCAAGTCCTCTTGGCAGCCTTACTTCAGTATATTTTTGGACGATAGCTGTCATTTATAACTCTGCAGGTTTGTGAATTACAGTGCCCCTGAGCTCCTTTCTTCAACTCGCTTTCTTTTGAGCTGGCCGCAACACCGCAGGATGGCTTCAGGCCCTAATCTGGTTCCGGCACGGCACGCTGAGCCTTTGGTTAATTCCTCTTCCTGGTGGGAAATGAGAGTTAAATTTGCCCGTCCAGACACCTTCCAGCTAGTCTCTCATTGGTTCTCGCTATTCCTGTTCATCTTCCGCAGAAATTGCAAACTGGGCCAAACAGGAGGTTAAAGGGACTGACTCTCCAAGTCGGGAGGGTGTTAGTAAAGCGTCTGGAATGTTGCACCCGAGTACCAGGGTACGAAAACTGAGACATATTTGAACACGTCTCCCGATCACATGGTTGATCATACTCTAGGTTCCACATGCATGTTTTAGCTGAAGGAAGAATACCTTAAACCTGGGTAGTTGAAACCCGTGGAATGGGTACCATGCGATATGACTTCAAAGGGTCTTCATTTGCTCACCGAACCTCTCCAATCCTATCACTGCTGCGTTTATGCCCCTGTACACATGCTTGATTCTCTTTCGGAGACATAGCAATCCATAGGTTTTAAGATACTTACTAGTCAGGTACATTCTTAGGCATTTAATATGCGGTGTTGAGTCCATTTCGTTGAGCAAGGAGTAGCTCTTGTCTATTCCATATTTGGCTTAAGGAACTTTATCTGTGCTCATTTCAATCTCTGGTTTTATGCAGCACCCCAACTCACCTTTCCCCTTAAGCAAGCATAAGTTGGTTTTCTAAATTTGAGACCCTGTTCTGTTCTGTAATTCAGTTCCTGTGTAGCCAAGTTTACATTCCGTGTATTACTGATATCTTATGATGTTTCTTTTTCTGTGTGACTTATTTCAGTTAGAATCATCATACCTGAATCCACTCATTGTGCTGCTAAGGGCCTGATGACATAGATTTCATTGCTGAGTGATATTGCTTTGTAAGTAAATACCACAACTTCTTTATCCATTTTTCACTTTCTGCGATGTTGAACTTGTACGGTAAACGAGGTTCTTGTAAACAGAGGCGTCCCAAACTTTGGGGTGGCTGTGTCTTTTTGATTTTAATTTCCCTAAGCTATAGGACCATAAGTGGAAGTGCCCTAGGCTCTGTTGCTTTGTTTTTTCGATGTTTCAGGAAACACCATACACTTCTCCCGAGTGTCTGTTGGCAATTTACATCCCGCCCATCAGCATAACAAGGCTCCCAGTTCTCCATGGCCTGTCCTGCCTTTCTGGATTTTACACTTTTTTCAGATGGCCCTTTTGACCGGGGGGAAGTGAGACTTCATTGTAGTGCAGATTTCCTTTGCAAGCTTGCTTGGTTGGCCAAAAAGGGCGTATGCGTTTTTTCCTGAATATATTCAGGAAAAAACGCATACGCCCTTTTTGGCCAAGTGCATCATGGTGGACGTTCTGCCTCTTTTCCTATGCTTTCAATGCAATTCCAGTCTGCCTCCTGAAATCGGTTTCCTGCAATTCTGCCCCGCTTTCAAGTCCTCTTGGCAGCCTTACTTCAGTATATTTTTGGACGATAGCTGTCATTTATAACTCTGCAGGTTTGTGAATTACAGTGCCCCTGAGCTCCTTTCTTCAACTCGCTTTCTTTTGAGCTGGCCGCAACACCGCAGGATGGCTTCAGGCCCTAATCTGGTTCCGGCACGGCACGCTGAGCCTTTGGTTAATTCCTCTTCCTGGTGGGAAATGAGAGTTAAATTTGCCCGTCCAGACACCTTCCAGCTAGTCTCTCATTGGTTCTCGCTATTCCTGTTCATCTTCCGCAGAAATTGCAAACTGGGCCAAACAGGAGGTTAAAGGGACTGACTCTCCAAGTCGGGAGGGTGTTAGTAAAGCGTCTGGAATGTTGCACCCGAGTACCAGGGTACGAAAACTGAGACATATTTGAACACGTCTCCCGATCACATGGTTGATCAGACTCTAGGTTCCACATGCATGTTTTAGCTGAAGGAAGAATACCTTAAACCTGGGTAGTTGAAACCCGTGGAATGGGTACCATGCGATATGACTTCAAAGGGTCTTCATTTACTCACCGAACCTCTCCAATCCTATCACTGCTGCGTTTATGCCCCTGTACACATGCTTGATTCTCTTTCGGAGACATAGCAATCCATAGGTTTTAAGATACTTACTAGTCAGGTACATTCTTAGGCATTTAATATGCGGTGTTGAGTCCATTTCGTTGAGCAAGGAGTAGCTCTTGTCTATTCCATATTTGGCTTAAGGAACTTTATCTGTGCTCATTTCAATCTCTGGTTTTATGCAGCACCCCAACTCACCTTTCCCCTTAAGCAAGCATAAGTTGGTTTTCTAAATTTGAGACCCTGTTCTGTTCTGTAATTCAGTTCTTGTGTAGCCAAGTTTACATTCCGTGTATTACTGATATCTTATGATGTTTCTTTTTCTGTGTGACTTATTTCAGTTAGAATCATCATACCTGAATCCACTCATTGTGCTGCTAAGGGCCTGATGACATAGATTTCATTGCTGAGTGATATTGCTTTGTAAGTAAATACCACAACTTCTTTATCCATTTTTCACTTTCTGCGATGTTGAACTTGTACGGTAAACGAGGTTCTTGTAAACAGAGGCGTCCCAAACTTTGGGGTGGCTGTGTCTTTTTGATTTTAATTTCCCTAAGCTATAGGACCATAAGTGGAAGTGCCCTAGGCTCTGTTGCTTTGTTTTTTAGATGTTTCAGGAAACACCATACACTTCTCCCGAGTGTCTGTTGGCAATTTACATCCCGCCCATCAGCATAACAAGGCTCCCAGTTCTCCATGGCCTGTCCTGCCTTTCTGGATTTTACACTTTTTTCAGATGGCCCTTTTGACCGGGGGGAAGTGAGACTTCATTGTAGTGCAGATTTCCTTTGCAAGCTTGCTTGGTTGGCCAAAAAGGGCGTATGCGTTTTTTCCTGAATATATTCAGGAAAAAACGCATACGCCCTTTTTGGCCAAGTGCATCATGGTGGACGTTCTGCCTCTTTTCCTATGCTTTCAATGCAATTCCAGTCTGCCTCCTGAAATCGGTTTCCTGCAATTCTGCCCCGCTTTCAAGTCCTCTTGGCAGCCTTACTTCAGTATATTTTTGGACGATAGCTGTCATTTATAACTCTGCAGGTTTGTGAATTACAGTGCCCCTGAGCTCCTTTCTTCAACTCGCTTTCTTTTGAGCTGGCCGCAACACCGCAGGATGGCTTCAGGCCCTAATCTGGTTCCGGCACGGCACGCTGAGCCTTTGGTTAATTCCTCTTCCTGGTGGGAAATGAGAGTTAAATTTGCCCGTCCAGACACCTTCCAGCTAGTCTCTCATTGGTTCTCGCTATTCCTGTTCATCTTCCGCAGAAATTGCAAACTGGGCCAAACAGGAGGTTAAAGGGACTGACTCTCCAAGTCGGGAGGGTGTTAGTAAAGCGTCTGGAATGTTGCACCCGAGTACCAGGGTACGAAAACTGAGACATATTTGAACACGTCTCCCGATCACATGGTTGATCATACTCTAGGTTCCACATGCATGTTTTAGCTGAAGGAAGAATACCTTAAACCTGGGTAGTTGAAACCCGTGGAATGGGTACCATGCGATATGACTTCAAAGGGTCTTCATTTGCTCACCGAACCTCTCCAATCCTATCACTGCTGCGTTTATGCCCCTGTACACATGCTTGATTCTCTTTCGGAGACATAGCAATCCATAGGTTTTAAGATACTTACTAGTCAGGTACATTCTTAGGCATTTAATATGCGGTGTTGAGTCCATTTCGTTGAGCAAGGAGTAGCTCTTGTCTATTCCATATTTGGCTTAAGGAACTTTATCTGTGCTCATTTCAATCTCTGGTTTTATGCAGCACCCCAACTCACCTTTCCCCTTAAGCAAGCATAAGTTGGTTTTCTAAATTTGAGACCCTGTTCTGTTTTGGAATTCAGTTCCTGTGTAGCCAAGTTTACATTCCGTGTATTACTGATATCTTATGATGTTTCTTTTTCTGTGTGACTTATTTCAGTTAGAATCATCATACCTGAATCCACTCATTGTGCTGCTAAGGGCCTGATGACATAGATTTCATTGCTGAGTGATATTGCTTTGTAAGTAAATACCACAACTTCTTTATCCATTTTTCACTTTCTGCGATGTTGAACTTGTACGGTAAACGAGGTTCTTGTAAACAGAGGCGTCCCAAACTTTGGGGTGGCTGTGTCTTTTTGATTTTAATTTCCCTAAGCTATAGGACCATAAGTGGAAGTGCCCTAGGCTCTGTTGCTTTGTTTTTTAGATGTTTCAGGAAACACCATACACTTCTCCCGAGTGTCTGTTGGCAATTTACATCCCGCCCATCAGCATAACAAGGCTCCCAGTTCTCCATGGCCTGTCCTGCCTTTCTGGATTTTACACTTTTTTCAGATGGCCCTTTTGACCGGGGGGAAGTGAGACTTCATTGTAGTGCAGATTTCCTTTGCAAGCTTGCTTGGTTGGCCAAAAAGGGCGTATGCGTTTTTTCCTGAATATATTCAGGAAAAAACGCATACGCCCTTTTTGGCCAAGTGCATCATGGTGGACGTTCTGCCTCTTTTCCTATGCTTTCAATGCAATTCCAGTCTGCCTCCTGAAATCGGTTTCCTGCAATTCTGCCCCGCTTTCAAGTCCTCTTGGCAGCCTTACTTCAGTATATTTTTGGACGATAGCTGTCATTTATAACTCTGCAGGTTTGTGAATTACAGTGCCCCTGAGCTCCTTTCTTCAACTCGCTTTCTTTTGAGCTGGCCGCAACACCGCAGGATGGCTTCAGGCCCTAATCTGGTTCCGGCACGGCACGCTGAGCCTTTGGTTAATTCCTCTTCCTGGTGGGAAATGAGAGTTAAATTTGCCCGTCCAGACACCTTCCAGCTAGTCTCTCATTGGTTCTCGCTATTCCTGTTCATCTTCCGCAGAAATTGCAAACTGGGCCAAACAGGAGGTTAAAGGGACTGACTCTCCAAGTCGGGAGGGTGTTAGTAAAGCGTCTGGAATGTTGCACCCGAGTACCAGGGTACGAAAACTGAGACATATTTGAACACGTCTCCCGATCACATGGTTGATCATACTCTAGGTTCCACATGCATGTTTTAGCTGAAGGAAGAATACCTTAAACCTGGGTAGTTGAAACCCGTGGAATGGGTACCATGCGATATGACTTCAAAGGGTCTTCATTTGCTCACCGAACCTCTCCAATCCTATCACTGCTGCGTTTATGCCCCTGTACACATGCTTGATTCTCTTTCGGAGACATAGCAATCCATAGGTTTTAAGATACTTACTAGTCAGGTACATTCTTAGGCATTTAATATGCGGTGTTGAGTCCATTTCGTTGAGCAAGGAGTAGCTCTTGTCTATTCCATATTTGGCTTAAGGAACTTTATCTGTGCTCATTTCAATCTCTGGTTTTATGCAGCACCCCAACTCACCTTTCCCCTTAAGCAAGCATAAGTTGGTTTTCTAAATTTGAGACCCTGTTCTGTTCTGTAATTCAGTTCTTGTGTAGCCAAGTTTACATTCCGTGTATTACTGATATCTTATGATGTTTCTTTTTCTGTGTGACTTATTTCAGTTAGAATCATCATACCTGAATCCACTCATTGTGCTGCTAAGGGCCTGATGACATAGATTTCATTGCTGAGTGATATTGCTTTGTAAGTAAATACCACAACTTCTTTATCCATTTTTCACTTTCTGCGATGTTGAACTTGTACGGTAAACGAGGTTCTTGTAAACAGAGGCGTCCCAAACTTTGGGGTGGCTGTGTCTTTTTGATTTTAATTTCCCTAAGCTATAGGACCATAAGTGGAAGTGCCCTAGGCTCTGTTGCTTTGTTTTTTAGATGTTTCAGGAAACACCATACACTTCTCCCGAGTGTCTGTTGGCAATTTACATCCCGCCCATCAGCATAACAAGGCTCCCAGTTCTCGATGGCCTGTCCTGCCTTTCTGGATTTTACACTTTTTTCAGATGGCCCTTTTGACCGGGGGGAAGTGAGACTTCATTGTAGTGCAGATTTCCTTTGCAAGCTTGCTTGGTTGGCCAAAAAGGGCGTATGCGTTTTTTCCTGAATATATTCAGGAAAAAACGCATACGCCCTTTTTGGCCAAGTGCATCATGGTGGACGTTCTGCCTCTTTTCCTATGCTTTCAATGCAATTCCAGTCTGCCTCCTGAAATCGGTTTCCTGCAATTCTGCCCCGCTTTCAAGTCCTCTTGGCAGCCTTACTTCAGTATATTTTTGGACGATAGCTGTCATTTATAACTCTGCAGGTTTGTGAATTACAGTGCCCCTGAGCTCCTTTCTTCAACTCGCTTTCTTTTGAGCTGGCCGCAACACCGCAGGATGGCTTCAGGCCCTAATCTGGTTCCGGCACGGCACGCTGAGCCTTTGGTTAATTCCTCTTCCTGGTGGGAAATGAGAGTTAAATTTGCCCGTCCAGACACCTTCCAGCTAGTCTCTCATTGGTTCTCGCTATTCCTGTTCATCTTCCGCAGAAATTGCAAACTGGGCCAAACAGGAGGTTAAAGGGACTGACTCTCCAAGTCGGGAGGGTGTTAGTAAAGCGTCTGGAATGTTGCACCCGAGTACCAGGGTACGAAAACTGAGACATATTTGAACACGTCTCCCGATCACATGGTTGATCATACTCTAGGTTCCACATGCATGTTTTAGCTGAAGGAAGAATACCTTAAACCTGGGTAGTTGAAACCCGTGGAATGGGTACCATGCGATATGACTTCAAAGGGTCTTCATTTGCTCACCGAACCTCTCCAATCCTATCACTGCTGCGTTTATGCCCCTGTACACATGCTTGATTCTCTTTCGGAGACATAGCAATCCATAGGTTTTAAGATACTTACTAGTCAGGTACATTCTTAGGCATTTAATATGCGGTGTTGAGTCCATTTCGTTGAGCAAGGAGTAGCTCTTGTCTATTCCATATTTGGCTTAAGGAACTTTATCTGTGCTCATTTCAATCTCTGGTTTTATGCAGCACCCCAACTCACCTTTCCCCTTAAGCAAGCATAAGTTGGTTTTCTAAATTTGAGACCCTGTTCTGTTCTGTAATTCAGTTCCTGTGTAGCCAAGTTTACATTCCGTGTATTACTGATATCTTATGATGTTTCTTTTTCTGTGTGACTTATTTCAGTTAGAATCATCATACCTGAATCCACTCATTGTGCTGCTAAGGGCCTGATGACATAGATTTCATTGCTGAGTGATATTGCTTTGTAAGTAAATACCACAACTTCTTTATCCATTTTTCACTTTCTGCGATGTTGAACTTGTACGGTAAACGAGGTTCTTGTAAACAGAGGCGTCCCAAACTTTGGGGTGGCTGTGTCTTTTTGATTTTAATTTCCCTAAGCTATAGGACCATAAGTGGAAGTGCCCTAGGCTCTGTTGCTTTGTTTTTTAGATGTTTCAGGAAACACCATACACTTCTCCCGAGTGTCTGTTGGCAATTTACATCCCGCCCATCAGCATAACAAGGCTCCCAGTTCTCCATGGCCTGTCCTGCCTTTCTGGATTTTACACTTTTTTCAGATGGCCCTTTTGACCGGGGGGAAGTGAGACTTCATTGTAGTGCAGATTTCCTTTGCAAGCTTGCTTGGCTGGCCAAAAAGGGCGTATGCGTTTTTTCCTGAATATATTCAGGAAAAAACGCATACGCCCTTTTTGGCCAAGTGCATCATTGTGGACGTTCTGCCTCTTTTCCTATGCTTTCAATGCAATTCCAGTCTACCTCCTGAAATCGGTTTCCTGCAATTCTGCCCCGCTTTCAAGTCCTCTTGGCAGCCTTACTTCAGTATATTTTTGGACGATAGCTGTCATTTATAACTCTGCAGGTTTGTGAATTACAGTGCCCCTGAGCTCCTTTCTTCAACTCGCTTTCTTTTGAGCTGGCCGCAACACCGCAGGATGGCTTCAGGCCCTAATCTGGTTCTGGCACGGCACGTTGAGCCTTTGGTTAATTCCTCTTCCTGGTGGGAAATGAGAGTTAAATTTGCCCGTCCAGACACCTCCAGCTAGTCTCTCATTGGTTCTCGCTATTCCTGTTCATCTTCCGCAGAAATTGCAAACTGGGCCAAACAGGAGGTTAAAGGGACTGACTCTCCAAGTCGGGAGGGTGTTAGTAAAGCGTCTGGAATGTTGCACCCGAGTACCAGGGTACGAAAACTGAGACATATTTGAACACGTCTCCCGATCACATGGTTGATCATACTCTAGGTTCCACATGCATGTTTTAGCTGAAGGAAGAATACCTTAAACCTGGGTAGTTGAAACCCGTGGAATGGGTACCATGCAATATGACTTCAAAGGGTCTTCATTTGCTCACCGAACCTCTCCAATCCTATCACTGCTGCGTTTATGCCCCTGTACACATGCTTGATTCTCTTTCGGAGACATAGCAATCCATAGGTTTTAAGATACTTACTAGTCAGGTACATTCTTAGGCATTTAATATGCGGTGTTGAGTCCATTTCGTTGAGCAAGGAGTAGCTCTTGTCTATTCCATATTTGGCTTAAGGAACTTTATCTGTGCTCATTTCAATCTCTGGTTTTATGCAGCACCCCAACTCACCTTTCCCCTTAAGCAAGCATAAGTTGGTTTTCTAAATTTGAGACCCTGTTCTGTTCTGTAATTCAGTTCCTGTGTAGCCAAGTTTACATTCCGTGTATTACTGATATCTTATGATGTTTCTTTTTCTGTGTGACTTATTTCAGTTAGAATCATCATACCTGAATCCACTCATTGTGCTGCTAAGGGCCTGATGACATAGATTTCATTGCTGAGTGATATTGCTTTGTAAGTAAATACCACAACTTCTTTATCCATTTTTCACTTTCTGCGATGTTGAACTTGTACGGTAAACGAGGTTCTTGTAAACAGAGGCGTCCCAAACTTTGGGGTGGCTGTGTCTTTTTGATTTTAATTTCCCTAAGCTATAGGACCATAAGTGGAAGTGCCCTAGGCTCTGTTGCTTTGTTTTTTCGATGTTTCAGGAAACACCATACACTTCTCCCGAGTGTCTGTTGGCAATTTACATCCCGCCCATCAGCATAACAAGGCTCCCAGTTCTCCATGGCCTGTCCTGCCTTTCTGGATTTTACACTTTTTTCAGATGGCCCTTTTGACCGGGGGGAAGTGAGACTTCATTGTAGTGCAGATTTCCTTTGCAAGCTTGCTTGGTTGGCCAAAAAGGGCGTATGCGTTTTTTCCTGAATATATTCAGGAAAAAACGCATACGCCCTTTTTGGCCAAGTGCATCATGGTGGACGTTCTGCCTCTTTTCCTATGCTTTCAATGCAATTCCAGTCTGCCTCCTGAAATCGGTTTCCTGCAATTCTGCCCCGCTTTCAAGTCCTCTTGGCAGCCTTACTTCAGTATATTTTTGGACGATAGCTGTCATTTATAACTCTGCAGGTTTGTGAATTACAGTGCCCCTGAGCTCCTTTCTTCAACTCGCTTTCTTTTGAGCTGGCCGCAACACCGCAGGATGGCTTCAGGCCCTAATCTGGTTCCGGCACGGCACGCTGAGCCTTTGGTTAATTCCTCTTCCTGGTGGGAAATGAGAGTTAAATTTGCCTGTCCAGACACCTTCCAGCTAGTCTCTCATTGGTTCTCGCTATTCCTGTTCATCTTCCGCAGAAATTGCAAACTGGGCCAAACAGGAGGTTAAAGGGACTGACTCTCCAAGTCGGGAGGGTGTTAGTAAAGCGTCTGGAATGTTGCACCCGAGTACCAGGGTACGAAAACTGAGACATATTTGAACACGTCTCCCGATCACATGGTTGATCATACTCTAGGTTCCACATGCATGTTTTAGCTGAAGGAAGAATACCTTAAACCTGGGTAGTTGAAACCCGTGGAATGGGTACCATGCGATATGACTTCAAAGGGTCTTCATTTGCTCACCGAACCTCTCCAATCCTATCACTGCTGCGTTTATGCCCCTGTACACATGCTTGATTCTCTTTCGGAGACATAGCAATCCATAGGTTTTAAGATACTTACTAGTCAGGTACATTCTTAGGCATTTAATATGCGGTGTTGAGTCCATTTCGTTGAGCAAGGAGTAGCTCTTGTCTATTCCATATTTGGCTTAAGGAACTTTATCTGTGCTCATTTCAATCTCTGGTTTTATGCAGCACCCCAACTCACCTTTCCCCTTAAGCAAGCATAAGTTGGTTTTCTAAATTTGAGACCCTGTTCTGTTCTGTAATTCAGTTCCTGTGTAGCCAAGTTTACATTCCGTGTATTACTGATATCTTATGATGTTTCTTTTTCTGTGTGACTTATTTCAGTTAGAATCATCATACCTGAATCCACTCATTGTGCTGCTAAGGGCCTGATGACATAGATTTCATTGCTGAGTGATATTGCTTTGTAAGTAAATACCACAACTTCTTTATCCATTTTTCACTTTCTGCGATGTTGAACTTGTACGGTAAACGAGGTTCTTGTAAACAGAGGCGTCCCAAACTTTGGGGTGGCTGTGTCTTTTTGATTTTAATTTCCCTAAGCTATAGGACCATAAGTGGAAGTGCCCTAGGCTCTGTTGCTTTGTTTTTTAGATGTTTCAGGAAACACCATACACTTCTCCCGAGTGTCTGTTGGCAATTTACATCCCGCCCATCAGCATAACAAGGCTCCCAGTTCTCCATGGCCTGTCCTGCCTTTCTGGATTTTACACTTTTTTCAGATGGCCCTTTTGACCGGGGGGAAGTGAGACTTCATTGTAGTGCAGATTTCCTTTGCAAGCTTGCTTGGTTGGCCAAAAAGGGCGTATGCGTTTTTTCCTGAATATATTCAGGAAAAAACGCATACGCCCTTTTTGGCCAAGTGCATCATTGTGGACGTTCTGCCTCTTTTCCTATGCTTTCAATGCAATTCCAGTCTACCTCCTGAAATCGGTTTCCTGCAATTCTGCCCCGCTTTCAAGTCCTCTTGGCAGCCTTACTTCAGTATATTTTTGGACGATAGCTGTCATTTATAACTCTGCAGGTTTGTGAATTACAGTGCCCCTGAGCTCCTTTCTTCAACTCGCTTTCTTTTGAGCTGGCCGCAACACCGCAGGATGGCTTCAGGCCCTAATCTGGTTCCGGCACGGCACGCTGAGCCTTTGGTTAATTCCTCTTCCTGGTGGGAAATGAGAGTTAAATTTGCCCGTCCAGACACCTCCAGCTAGTCTCTCATTGGTTCTCGCTATTCCTGTTCATCTTCCGCAGAAATTGCAAACTGGGCCAAACAGGAGGTTAAAGGGACTGACTCTCCAAGTCGGGAGGGTGTTAGTAAAGCGTCTGGAATGTTGCACCCGAGTACCAGGGTACGAAAACTGAGACATATTTGAACACGTCTCCCGATCACATGGTTGATCATACTCTAGGTTCCACATGCATGTTTTAGCTGAAGGAAGAATACCTTAAACCTGGGTAGTTGAAACCCTTGGAATGGGTACCATGCAATATGACTTCAAAGGGTCTTCATTTGCTCACCGAACCTCTCCAATCCTATCACTGCTGCGTTTATGCCCCTGTACACATGCTTGATTCTCTTTCGGAGACATAGCAATCCATAGGTTTTAAGATACTTACTAGTCAGGTACATTCTTAGGCGTTTAATATGCGGTGTTGAGTCCATTTCGTTGAGCAAGGAGTAGCTCTTGTCTATTCCATATTTGGCTTAAGGAACTTTATCTGTGCTCATTTCAATCTCTGGTTTTATGCAGCACCCCAACTCACCTTTCCCCTTAAGCAAGCATAAGTTGGTTTTCTAAATTTGAGACCCTGTTCTGTTCTGTAATTCAGTTCCTGTGTAGCCAAGTTTACATTCCGTGTATTACTGATATCTTATGATGTTTCTTTTTCTGTGTGACTTATTTCAGTTAGAATCATCATACCTGAATCCACTCATTGTGCTGCTAAGGGCCTGATGACATAGATTTCATTGCTGAGTGATATTGCTTTGTAAGTAAATACCACAACTTCTTTATCCATTTTTCACTTTCTGCGATGTTGAACTTGTACTGTAAACGAGGTTCTTGTAAACAGAGGCGTCCCAAACTTTGGGGTGGCTGTGTCTTTTTGATTTTAATTTCCCTAAGCTATAGGACCATAAGTGGAAGTGCCCTAGGCTCTGTTGCTTTGTTTTTTAGATGTTTCAGGAAACACCATACACTTCTCCCGAGTGTCTGTTGGCAATTTACATCCCGCCCATCAGCATAACAAGGCTCCCAGTTCTCCATGGCCTGTCCTGCCTTTCTGGATTTTACACTTTTTTCAGATGGCCCTTTTGACCGGGGGGAAGTGAGACTTCATTGTAGTGCAGATTTCCTTTGCAAGCTTGCTTGGTTGGCCAAAAAGGGCGTATGCGTTTTTTCCTGAATATATTCAGGAAAAAACGCATACGCCCTTTTTGGCCAAGTGCATCATGGTGGACGTTCTGCCTCTTTTCCTATGCTTTCAATGCAATTCCAGTCTGCCTCCTGAAATCGGTTTCCTGCAATTCTGCCCCGCTTTCAAGTCCTCTTGGCAGCCTTACTTCAGTATATTTTTGGACGATAGCTGTCATTTATAACTCTGCAGGTTTGTGAATTACAGTGCCCCTGAGCTCCTTTCTTCAACTCGCTTTCTTTTGAGCTGGCCGCAACACCGCAGGATGGCTTCAGGCCCTAATCTTGTTCCGGCACGGCACGCTGAGCCTTTGGTTAATTCCTCTTCCTGGTGGGAAATGAGAGTTAAATTTGCCCGTCCAGACACCTCCAGCTAGTCTCTCATTGGTTCTCGCTATTCCTGTTCATCTTCCGCAGAAATTGCAAACTGGGCCAAACAGGAGGTTAAAGGGACTGACTCTCCAAGTCGGGAGGGTGTTAGTAAAGCGTCTGGAATGTTGCACCCGAGTACCAGGGTACGAAAACTGAGACATATTTGAACACGTCTCCCGATCACATGGTTGATCATACTCTAGGTTCCACATGCATGTTTTAGCTGAAGGAAGAATACCTTAAACCTGGGTAGTTGAAACCCGTGGAATGGGTACCATGCAATATGACTTCAAAGGGTCTTCATTTGCTCACCGAACCTCTCCAATCCTATCACTGCTGCGTTTATGCCCCTGTACACATGCTTGATTCTCTTTCGGAGACATAGCAATCCATAGGTTTTAAGATACTTACTAGTCAGGTACATTCTTAGGCATTTAATATGCGGTGTTGAGTCCATTTCGTTGAGCAAGGAGTAGCTCTTGTCTATTCCATATTTGGCTTAAGGAACTTTATCTGTGTTCATTTCAATCTCTGGTTTTATGCAGCACCCCAACTCACCTTTCCCCTTAAGCAAGCATAAGTTGGTTTTCTAAATTTGAGACCCTGTTCTGTTCTGTAATTCAGTTCCTGTGTAGCCAAGTTTACATTCCGTGTATTACTGATATCTTATGATGTTTCTTTTTCTGTGTGACTTATTTCAGTTAGAATCATCATACCTGAATCCACTCATTGTGCTGCTAAGGGCCTGATGACATAGATTTCATTGCTGAGTGATATTGCTTTGTAAGTAAATACCACAACTTCTTTATCCATTTTTCACTTTCTGCGATGTTGAACTTGTACGGTAAACGAGGTTCTTGTAAACAGAGGTGTCCCAAACTTTGGGGTGGCTGTGTCTTTTTGATTTTAATTTCCCTAAGCTATAGGACCATAAGTGGAAGTGCCCTAGGCTCTGTTGCTTTGTTTTTTAGATGTTTCAGGAAACACCATACACTTCTCCCGAGTGTCTGTTGGCAATTTACATCCCGCCCATCAGCATAACAAGGCTCCCAGTTCTCCATGGCCTGTCCTGCCTTTCTGGATTTTACACTTTTTTCAGATGGCCCTTTTGACCGGGGGGAAGTGAGACTTCATTGTAGTGCAGATTTCCTTTGCAAGCTTGCTTGGTTGGCCAAAAAGGGCGTATGCGTTTTTTCCTGAATATATTCAGGAAAAAACGCATACGCCCTTTTTGGCCAAGTGCATCATTGTGGACGTTCTGCCTCTTTTCCTATGCTTTCAATGCAATTCCAGTCTACCTCCTGAAATCGGTTTCCTGCAATTCTGCCCCGCTTTCAAGTCCTCTTGGCAGCCTTACTTCAGTATATTTTTGGACGATAGCTGTCATTTATAACTCTGCAGGTTTGTGAATTACAGTGCCCCTGAGCTCCTTTCTTCAACTCGCTTTCTTGTGACCTGGCCGAAACACCGCAGGATGGCTTCAGGCCCTAATCTGGTTCCGGCACGGCATGCTGAGCCTTTGGTTAATTCCTCTTCCTGGTGGGAAATGAGAGTTAAATTTGCCCGTCCAGACACCTCCAGCTAGTCTCTCATTGGTTCTCGCTATTCCTGTTCATCTTCCGCAGAAATTGCAAACTGGGCCAAACAGGAGGTTAAAGGGACTGACTCTCCAAGTCGGGAGGGTGTTAGTAAAGCGTCTGGAATGTTGCACCCGAGTACCAGGGTACGAAAACTGAGACATATTTGAACACGTCTCCCGATCACATGGTTGATCATACTCTAGGTTCCACATGCATGTTTTAGCTGAAGGAAGAATACCTTAAACCTGGGTAGTTGAAACCCGTGGAATGGGTACCATGCAATATGACTTCAAAGGGTCTTCATTTGCTCACCGAACCTCTCCAATCCTATCACTGCTGCGTTTATGCCCCTGTACACATGCTTGATTCTCTTTCGGAGATATAGCAATCCATAGGTTTTAAGATACTTACTAGTCAGGTACATTCTTAGGCATTTAATATGCGGTGTTGAGTCCATTTCGTTGAGCAAGGAGTAGCTCTTGTCTATTCCATATTTGGCTTAAGGAACTTTATCTGTGCTCATTTCAATCTCTGGTTTTATGCAGCACCCCAACTCACCTTTCCCCTTAAGCAAGCATAAGTTGGTTTTCTAAATTTGAGACCCTGTTCTGTTCTGTAATTCAGTTCCTGTGTAGCCAAGTTTACATTCCGTGTATTACAGATATCTTATGATGTTTCTTTTTCTGTGTGACTTATTTCAGTTAGAATCATCATACCTGAATCCACTCATTGTGCTGCTAAGGGCCTGATGACATAGATTTCATTGCTGAGTGATATTGCTTTGTAAGTAAATACCACAACTTCTTTATCCATTTTTCACTTTCTGCGATGTTGAACTTGTACGGTAAAGGAGGTTCTTGTAAACAGAGGCGTCCCAAACTTTGGGGTGGCTGTGTCTTTTTGATTTTAATTTCCCTAAGCTATAGGACCATAAGTGGAAGTGCCCTAGGCTCTGTTGCTTTGTTTTTTCGATGTTTCAGGAAACACCATACACTTCTCCCGAGTGTCTGTTGGCAATTTACATCCCGCCCATCAGCATAACAAGGCTCCCAGTTCTCCATGGCCTGTCCTGCCTTTCTGGATTTTACACTTTTTTCAGATGGCCCTTTTGACCGGGGGGAAGTGAGACTTCATTGTAGTGCAGATTTCCTTTGCAAGCTTGCTTGGTTGGCCAAAAAGGGCGTATGCGTTTTTTCCTGAATATATTCAGGAAAAAACGCATACGCCCTTTTTGGCCAAGTGCATCATTGTGGACGTTCTGCCTCTTTTCCTATGCTTTCAATGCAATTCCAGTCTACCTCCTGAAATCGGTTTCCTGCAATTCTGCCCCGCTTTCAAGTCCTCTTGGCAGCCTTACTTCAGTATATTTTTGGACGATAGCTGTCATTTATAACTCTGCAGGTTTGTGAATTACAGTGCCCCTGAGCTCCTTTCTTCAACTCGCTTTCTTTTGAGCTGGCCGCAACACCGCAGGATGGCTTCAGGCCCTAATCTGGTTCCGGCACGGCACGCTGAGCCTTTGGTTAATTCCTCTTCCTGGTGGGAAATGAGAGTTAAATTTGCCCGTCCAGACACCTCCAGCTAGTCTCTCATTGGTTCTCGCTATTCCTGTTCATCTTCCGCAGAAATTGCAAACTGGGCCAAACAGGAGGTTAAAGGGACTGACTCTCCAAGTCGGGAGGGTGTTAGTAAAGCGTCTGGAATGTTGCACCCGAGTACCAGGGTACGAAAACTGAGACATATTTGAACACGTCTCCCGATCACATGGTTGATCATACTCTAGGTTCCACATGCATGTTTTAGCTGAAGGAAGAATACCTTAAACCTGGGTAGTTGAAACCCGTGGAATGGGTACCATGCAATATGACTTCAAAGGGTCTTCATTTGCTCACCGAACCTCTCCAATCCTATCACTGCTGCGTTTATGCCCCTGTACACATGCTTGATTCTCTTTCGGAGACATAGCAATCCATAGGTTTTAAGATACTTACTAGTCAGGTACATTCTTAGGCATTTAATATGCGGTGTTGAGTCCATTTCGTTGAGCAAGGAGTAGCTCTTGTCTATTCCATATTTGGCTTAAGGAACTTTATCTGTGCTCATTTCAATCTCTGGTTTTATGCAGCACCCCAACTCACCTTTCCCCTTAAGCAAGCATAAGTTGGTTTTCTAAATTTGAGACCCTGTTCTGTTCTGTAATTCAGTTCCTGTGTAGCCAAGTTTACATTCCGTGTATTACTGATATCTTATGATGTTTCTTTTTCTGTGTGACTTATTTCAGTTAGAATCATCATACCTGAATCCACTCATTGTGCTGCTAAGGGCCTGATGACATAGATTTCATTGCTGAGTGATATTGCTTTGTAAGTAAATACCACAACTTCTTTATCCATTTTTCACTTTCTGCGATGTTGAACTTGTACGGTAAACGAGGTTCTTGTAAACAGAGGCGTCCCAAACTTTGGGGTGGCTGTGTCTTTTTGATTTTAATTTCCCTAAGCTATAGGACCATAAGTGGAAGTGCCCTAGGCTCTGTTGCTTTGTTTTTTAGATGTTTCAGGAAACACCATACACTTCTCCCGAGTGTCTGTTGGCAATTTACATCCCGCCCATCAGCATAACAAGGCTCCCAGTTCTCCATGGCCTGTCCTGCCTTTCTGGATTTTACACTTTTTTCAGATGGCCCTTTTGACCGGGGGGAAGTGAGACTTCATTGTAGTGCAGATTTCCTTTGCAAGCTTGCTTGGTTGGCCAAAAAGGGCGTATGCGTTTTTTCCTGAATATATTCAGGAAAAAACGCATACGCCCTTTTTGGCCAAGTGCATCATGGTGGACGTTCTGCCTCTTTTCCTATGCTTTCAATGCAATTCCAGTCTGCCTCCTGAAATCGGTTTCCTGCAATTCTGCCCCGCTTTCAAGTCCTCTTGGCAGCCTTACTTCAGTATATTTTTGGACGATAGCTGTCATTTATAACTCTGCAGGTTTGTGAATTACAGTGCCCCTGAGCTCCTTTCTTCAACTCGCTTTCTTTTGAGCTGGCCGCAACACCGCAGGATGGCTTCAGGCCCTAATCTGGTTCCGGCACGGCACGCTGAGCCTTTGGTTAATTCCTCTTCCTGGTGGGAAATGAGAGTTAAATTTGCCCATCCAGACACCTTCCAGCTAGTCTCTCATTGGTTCTCGCTATTCCTGTTCATCTTCCGCAGAAATTGCAAACTGGGCCAAACAGGAGGTTAAAGGGACTGACTCTCCAAGTCGGGAGGGTGTTAGTAAAGCGTCTGGAATGTTGCACCCGAGTACCAGGGTACGAAAACTGAGACATATTTGAACAAGTCTCCCGATCACATGGTTGATCATACTCTAGGTTCCACATGCATGTTTTAGCTGAAGGAAGAATACCTTAAACCTGGGTAGTTGAAACCCGTGGAATGGGTACCATGCAATATGACTTCAAAGGGTCTTCATTTGGTCACCGAACCTCTCCAATCCTATCACTGCTGCGTTTATGCCCCTGTACACATGCTTGATTCTCTTTCGGAGACATAGCAATCCATAGGTTTTAAGATACTTACTAGTCAGGTACATTCTTAGGCGTTTAATATGCGGTGTTGAGTCCATTTCGTTGAGCAAGGAGTAGCTCTTGTCTATTCCATATTTGGCTTAAGGAACTTTATCTGTGCTCATTTCAATCTCTGGTTTTATGCAGCACCCCAACTCACCTTTCCCCTTAAGCAAGCATAAGTTGGTTTTCTAAATTTGAGACCCTGTTCTGTTCTGTAATTCAGTTCTTGTGTAGCCAAGTTTACATTCCGTGTATTACTGATATCTTATGATGTTTCTTTTTCTGTGTGACTTATTTCAGTTAGAATCATCATACCTGAATCCACTCATTGTGCTGCTAAGGGCCTGATGACATAGATTTCATTGCTGAGTGATATTGCTTTGTAAGTAAATACCACAACTTCTTTATCCATTTTTCACTTTCTGCGATGTTGAACTTGTACGGTAAACGAGGTTCTTGTAAACAGAGGCGTCCCAAACTTTGGGGTGGCTGTGTCTTTTTGATTTTAATTTCCCTAAGCTATAGAACCATAAGTGGAAGTGCCCTAGGCTCTGTTGCTTTGTTTTTTAGATGTTTCAGGAAACACCATACACTTCTCCCGAGTGTCTGTTGGCAATTTACATCCCGCCCATCAGCATAACAAGGCTCCCAGTTCTCCATGGACTGTCCTGCCTTTCTGGATTTTACACTTTTTTCAGATGGCCCTTTTGACCGGGGGGAAGTGAGACTTCATTGTAGTGCAGATTTCCTTTGCAAGCTTGCTTGGTTGGCCAAAAAGGGCGTATGCGTTTTTTCCTGAATATATTCAGGAAAAAACGCATACGCCCTTTTTGGCCAAGTGCATCATGGTGGACGTTCTGCCTCTTTTCCTATGCTTTCAATGCAATTCCAGTCTGCCTCCTGAAATCGGTTTCCTGCAATTCTGCCCCGCTTTCAAGTCCTCTTGGCAGCCTTACTTCAGTATATTTTTGGACGATAGCTGTCATTTATAACTCTGCAGGTTTGTGAATTACAGTGCCCCTGAGCTCCTTTCTTCAACTCGCTTTCTTTTGAGCTGGCCGCAACACCGCAGGATGGCTTCAGGCCCTAATCTGGTTCCGGCACGGCACGCTGAGCCTTTGGTTAATTCCTCTTCCTGGTGGGAAATGAGAGTTAAATTTGCCCGTCCAGACACCTTCCAGCTAGTCTCTCATTGGTTCTCGCTATTCCTGTTCATCTTCCGCAGAAATTGCAAACTGGGCCAAACAGGAGGTTAAAGGGACTGACTCTCCAAGTCGGGAGGGTGTTAGTAAAGCGTCTGGAATGTTGCACCCGAGTACCAGGGTACGAAAACTGAGACATATTTGAACACGTCTCCCGATCACATGGTTGATCATACTCTAGGTTCCACATGCATGTTTTAGCTGAAGGAAGAATACCTTAAACCTGGGTAGTTGAAACCCGTGGAATGGGTACCATGCAATATGACTTCAAAGGGTCTTCATTTGCTCACCGAACCTCTCCAATCCTATCACTGCTGCGTTTATGCCCCTGTACACATGCTTGATTCTCTTTCGGAGACATAGCAATCCATAGGTTTTAAGATACTTACTAGTCAGGTACATTCTTAGGCATTTAATATGCGGTGTTGAGTCCATTTCGTTGAGCAAGGAGTAGCTCTTGTCTATTCCATATTTGGCTTAAGGAACTTTATCTGTGCTCATTTCAATCTCTGGTTTTATGCAGCACCCCAACTCACCTTTCCCCTTAAGCAAGCATAAGTTGGTTTTCTAAATTTGAGACCCTGTTCTGTTCTGTAATTCAGTTCCTGTGTAGCCAAGTTTACATTCCGTGTATTACAGATATCTTATGATGTTTCTTTTTCTGTGTGACTTATTTCAGTTAGAATCATCATACCTGAATCCACTCATTGTGCTGCTAAGTGCCTGATGACATAGATTTCATTGCTGAGTGATATTGCTTTGTAAGTAAATACCACAACTTCTTTATCCATTTTTCACTTTCTGCGATGTTGAACTTGTACGGTAAACGAGGTTCTTGTAAACAGAGGCGTCCCAAACTTTGGGGTGGCTGTGTCTTTTTGATTTTAATTTCCCTAAGCTATAGGACCATAAGTGGAAGTGCCCTAGGCTCTGTTGCTTTGTTTTTTAGATGTTTCAGGAAACACCATACACTTCTCCCGAGTGTCTGTTGGCAATTTACATCCCGCCCATCAGCATAACAAGGCTCCCAGTTCTCCATGGCCTGTCCTGCCTTTCTGGATTTTACACTTTTTTCAGATGGCCCTTTTGACCGGGGGGAAGTGAGACTTCATTGTAGTGCAGATTTCCTTTGCAAGCTTGCTTGGTTGGCCAAAAAGGGCGTATGCGTTTTTTCCTGAATATATTCAGGAAAAAACGCATACGCCCTTTTTGGCCAAGTGCATCATGGTGGACGTTCTGCCTCTTTTCCTATGCTTTCAATGCAATTCCAGTCTGCCTCCTGAAATCGGTTTCCTGCAATTCTGCCCCGCTTTCAAGTCCTCTTGGCAGCCTTACTTCAGTATATTTTTGGACGATAGCTGTCATTTATAACTCTGCAGGTTTGTGAATTACAGTGCCCCTGAGCTCCTTTCTTCAACTCGCTTTCTTTTGAGCTGGCCGCAACACCGCAGGATGGCTTCAGGCCCTAATCTGGTTCCGGCACGGCACGCTGAGCCTTTGGTTAATTCCTCTTCCTGGTGGGAAATGAGAGTTAAATTTGCCCGTCCAGACACCTTCCAGCTAGTCTCTCATTGGTTCTCGCTATTCCTGTTCATCTTCCGCAGAAATTGCAAACTGGGCCAAACAGGAGGTTAAAGGGACTGACTCTCCAAGTCGGGAGGGTGTTAGTAAAGCGTCTGGAATGTTGCACCCGAGTACCAGGGTACGAAAACTGAGACATATTTGAACACGTCTCCCGATCACATGGTTGATCATACTCTAGGTTCCACATGCATGTTTTAGCTGAAGGAAGAATACCTTAAACCTGGGTAGTTGAAACCCGTGGAATGGGTACCATGCAATATGACTTCAAAGGGTCTTCATTTGCTCACCGAACCTCTCCAATCCTATCACTGCTGCGTTTATGCCCCTGTACACATGCTTGATTCTCTTTCGGAGACATAGCAATCCATAGGTTTTAAGATACTTACTAGTCAGGTACATTCTTAGGCATTTAATATGCGGTGTTGAGTCCATTTCGTTGAGCAAGGAGTAGCTCTTGTCTATTCCATATTTGGCTTAAGGAACTTTATCTGTGCTCATTTCAATCTCTGGTTTTATGCAGCACCCCAACTCACCTTTCCCCTTAAGCAAGCATAAGTTGGTTTTCTAAATTTGAGACCCTGTTCTGTTCTGTAATTCAGTTCCTGTGTAGCCAAGTTTACATTCCGTGTATTACAGATATCTTATGATGTTTCTTTTTCTGTGTGACTTATTTCAGTTAGAATCATCATACCTGAATCCACTCATTGTGCTGCTAAGGGCCTGATGACATAGATTTCATTGCTGAGTGATATTGCTTTGTAAGTAAATACCACAACTTCTTTATCCATTTTTCACTTTCTGCGATGTTGAACTTGTACGGTAAACGAGGTTCTTGTAAACAGAGGCGTCCCAAACTTTGGGGTGGCTGTGTCTTTTTGATTTTAATTTCCCTAAGCTATAGGACCATAAGTGGAAGTGCCCTAGGCTCTGTTGCTTTGTTTTTTAGATGTTTCAGGAAACACCATACACTTCTCCCGAGTGTCTGTTGGCAATTTACATCCCGCCCATCAGCATAACAAGGCTCCCAGTTCTCCATGGCCTGTCCTGCCTTTCTGGATTTTACACTTTTTTCAGATGGCCCTTTTGACCGGGGGGAAGTGAGACTTCATTGTAGTGCAGATTTCCTTTGCAAGCTTGCTTGGTTGGCCAAAAAGGGCGTATGCGTTTTTTCCTGAATATATTCAGGAAAAAACGCATACGCCCTTTTTGGCCAAGTGCATCATGGTGGACGTTCTGCCTCTTTTCCTATGCTTTCAATGCAATTCCAGTCTGCCTCCTGAAATCGGTTTCCTGCAATTCTGCCCCGCTTTCAAGTCCTCTTGGCAGCCTTACTTCAGTATATTTTTGGACGATAGCTGTCATTTATAACTCTGCAGGTTTGTGAATTACAGTGCCCCTGAGCTCCTTTCTTCAACTCGCTTTCTTTTGAGCTGGCCGCAACACCGCAGGATGGCTTCAGGCCCTAATCTGGTTCCGGCACGGCACGCTGAGCCTTTGGTTAATTCCTCTTCCTGGTGGGAAATGAGAGTTAAATTTGCCCGTCCAGACACCTTCCAGCTAGTCTCTCATTGGTTCTCGCTATTCCTGTTCATCTTCCGCAGAAATTGCAAACTGGACCAAACAGGAGGTTAAAGGGACTGACTCTCCAAGTCGGGAGGGTGTTAGTAAAACGTCTGGAATGTTGCACCCGAGTACCAGGGTACGAAAACTGAGACATATTTGAACACGTCTCCCGATCACATGGTTGATCATACTCTAGGTTCCACATGCATGTTTTAGCTGAAGGAAGAATACCTTAAACCTGGGTAGTTGAAACCCGTGGAATGGGTACCATGCAATATGACTTCAAAGGGTCTTCATTTGCTCACCGAACCTCTCCAATCCTATCACTGCTGCGTTTATGCCCCTGTACACATGCTTGATTCTCTTTCGGAGACATAGCAATCCATAGGTTTTAAGATACTTACTAGTCAGGTACATTCTTAGGCATTTAATATGCGGTGTTGAGTCCATTTCGTTGAGCAAGGAGTAGCTCTTGTCTATTCCATATTTGGCTTAAGGAACTTTATCTGTGCTCATTTCAATCTCTGGTTTTATGCAGCACCCCAACTCACCTTTCCCCTTAAGCAAGCATAAGTTGGTTTTCTAAATTTGAGACCCTGTTCTGTTCTGTAATTCAGTTCTTGTGTAGCCAAGTTTACATTCCGTGTATTACTGATATCTTATGATGTTTCTTTTTCTGTGTGACTTATTTCAGTTAGAATCATCATACCTGAATCCACTCATTGTGCTGCTAAGGGCCTGATGACATAGATTTCATTGCTGAGTGATATTGCTTTGTAAGTAAATACCACAACTTCTTTATCCATTTTTCACTTTCTGCGATGTTGAACTTGTACGGTAAACGAGGTTCTTGTAAACAGAGGCGTCCCAAACTTTGGGGTGGCTGTGTCTTTTTGATTTTAATTTCCTTAAGCTATAGGACCATAAGTGGAAGTGCCCTAGGCTCTGTTGCTTTGTTTTTTAGATGTTTCAGGAAACACCATACACTTCTCCCGAGTGTCTGTTGGCAATTTACATCCCGCCCATCAGCATAACAAGGCTCCCAGTTCTCCATGGCCTGTCCTGCCTTTCTGGATTTTACACTTTTTTCAGATGGCCCTTTTGACCGGGGGGAAGTGAGACTTCATTGTAGTGCAGATTTCCTTTGCAAGCTTGCTTGGTTGGCCAAAAAGGGCGTATGCGTTTTTTCCTGAATATATTCAGGAAAAAACGCATACGCCCTTTTTGGCCAAGTGCATCATTGTGGACGTTCTGCCTCTTTTCCTATGCTTTCAATGCAATTCCAGTCTACCTCCTGAAATCGGTTTCCTGCAATTCTGCCCCGCTTTCAAGTCCTCTTGGCAGCCTTACTTCAGTATATTTTTGGACGATAGCTGTCATTTATAACTCTGCAGGTTTGTGAATTACAGTGCCCCTGAGCTCCTTTCTTCAACTCGCTTTCTTTTGAGCTGGCCGCAACACCGCAGGATGGCTTCAGGCCCTAATCTGGTTCCGGCACGGCATGCTGAGCCTTTGGTTAATTCCTCTTCCTGGTGGGAAATGAGAGTTAAATTTGCCCGTCCAGACACCTCCAGCTAGTCTCTCATTGGTTCTCGCTATTCCTGTTCATCTTCCGCAGAAATTGCAAACTGGGCCAAACAGGAGGTTAAAGGGACTGACTCTCCAAGTCGGGAGGGTGTTAGTAAAGCGTCTGGAATGTTGCACCCGAGTACCAGGGTACGAAAACTGAGACATATTTGAACACGTCTCCCGATCACATGGTTGATCATACTCTAGGTTCCACATGCATGTTTTAGCTGAAGGAAGAATACCTTAAACCTGGGTAGTTGAAACCCGTGGAATGGGTACCATGCAATATGACTTCAAAGGGTCTTCATTTGCTCACCGAACCTCTCCAATCCTATCACTGCTGCGTTTATGCCCCTGTACACATGCTTGATTCTCTTTCGGAGACATAGCAATCCATAGGTTTTAAGATACTTACTAGTCAGGTACATTCTTAGGCGTTTAATATGCGGTGTTGAGTCCATTTCGTTGAGCAAGGAGTAGCTCTTGTCTATTCCATATTTGGCTTAAGGAACTTTATCTGTGCTCATTTCAATCTCTGGTTTTATGCAGCACCCCAACTCACCTTTCCCCTTAAGCAAGCATAAGTTGGTTTTCTAAATTTGAGACCCTGTTCTGTTCTGTAATTCAGTTCCTGTGTAGCCAAGTTTACATTCCGTGTATTACTGATATCTTATGATGTTTCTTTTTCTGTGTGACTTATTTCAGTTAGAATCATCATACCTGAATCCACTCATTGTGCTGCTAAGGGCCTGATGACATAGATTTCATTGCTGAGTGATATTGCTTTGTAAGTAAATACCACAACTTCTTTATCCATTTTTCACTTTCTGCGATGTTGAACTTGTACTGTAAACGAGGTTCTTGTAAACAGAGGCGTCCCAAACTTTGGGGTGGCTGTGTCTTTTTGATTTTAATTTCCCTAAGCTATAGGACCATAAGTGGAAGTGCCCTAGGCTCTGTTGCTTTGTTTTTTCGATGTTTCAGGAAACACCATACACTTCTCCCGAGTGTCTGTTGGCAATTTACATCCCGCCCATCAGCATAACAAGGCTCCCAGTTCTCCATGGCCTGTCCTGCCTTTCTGGATTTTACACTTTTTTCAGATGGCCCTTTTGACCGGGGGGAAGTGAGACTTCATTGTAGTGCAGATTTCCTTTGCAAGCTTGCTTGGTTGGCCAAAAAGGGCGTATGCGTTTTTTCCTGAATATATTCAGGAAAAAACGCATACGCCCTTTTTGGCCAAGTGCATCATGGTGGACGTTCTGCCTCTTTTCCTATGCTTTCAATGCAATTCCAGTCTGCCTCCTGAAATCGGTTTCCTGCAATTCTGCCCCGCTTTCAAGTCCTCTTGGCAGCCTTACTTCAGTATATTTTTGGACGATAGCTGTCATTTATAACTCTGCAGGTTTGTGAATTACAGTGCCCCTGAGCTCCTTTCTTCAACTCGCTTTCTTTTGAGCTGGCCGCAACACCGCAGGATGGCTTCAGGCCCTAATCTGGTTCCGGCACGGCACGCTGAGCCTTTGGTTAATTCCTCTTCCTGGTGGGAAATGAGAGTTAAATTTGCCCGTCCAGACACCTTCCAGCTAGTCTCTCATTGGTTCTCGCTATTCCTGTTCATCTTCCGCAGAAATTGCAAACTGGACCAAACAGGAGGTTAAAGGGACTGACTCTCCAAGTCGGGAGGGTGTTAGTAAAGCGTCTGGAATGTTGCACCCGAGTACCAGGGTACGAAAACTGAGACATATTTGAACACGTCTCCCGATCACATGGTTGATCATACTCTAGGTTCCACATGCATGTTTTAGCTGAAGGAAGAATACCTTAAACCTGGGTAGTTGAAACCCGTGGAATGGGTACCATGCAATATGACTTCAAAGGGTCTTCATTTGCTCACCGAACCTCTCCAATCCTATCACTGCTGCGTTTATGCCCCTGTACACATGCTTGATTCTCTTTCGGAGACATAGCAATCCATAGGTTTTAAGATACTTACTAGTCAGGTACATTCTTAGGCGTTTAATATGCGGTGTTGAGTCCATTTCGTTGAGCAAGGAGTAGCTCTTGTCTATTCCATATTTGGCTTAAGGAACTTTATCTGTGCTCATTTCAATCTCTGGTTTTATGCAGCACCCCAACTCACCTTTCCCCTTAAGCAAGCATAAGTTGGTTTTCTAAATTTGAGACCCTGTTCTGTTCTGTAATTCAGTTCTTGTGTAGCCAAGTTTACATTCCGTGTATTACTGATATCTTATGATGTTTCTTTTTCTGTGTGACTTATTTCAGTTAGAATCATCATACCTGAATCCACTCATTGTGCTGCTAAGGGCCTGATGACATAGATTTCATTGCTGAGTGATATTGCTTTGTAAGTAAATACCACAACTTCTTTATCCATTTTTCACTTTCTGCGATGTTGAACTTGTACGGTAAACGAGGTTCTTGTAAACAGAGGCGTCCCAAACTTTGGGGTGGCTGTGTCTTTTTGATTTTAATTTCCCTAAGCTATAGGACCATAAGTGGAAGTGCCCTAGGCTCTGTTGCTTTGTTTTTTAGATGTTTCAGGAAACACCATACACTTCTCCCGAGTGTCTGTTGGCAATTTACATCCCGCCCATCAGCATAACAAGGCTCCCAGTTCTCCATGGCCTGTCCTGCCTTTCTGGATTTTACACTTTTTTCAGATGGCCCTTTTGACCGGGGGGAAGTGAGACTTCATTGTAGTGCAGATTTCCTTTGCAAGCTTGCTTGGTTGGCCAAAAAGGGCGTATGCGTTTTTTCCTGAATATATTCAGGAAAAAACGCATACGCCCTTTTTGGCCAAGTGCATCATTGTGGACGTTCTGCCTCTTTTCCTATGCTTTCAATGCAATTCCAGTCTACCTCCTGAAATCGGTTTCCTGCAATTCTGCCCCGCTTTCAAGTCCTCTTGGCAGCCTTACTTCAGTATATTTTTGGACGATAGCTGTCATTTATAACTCTGCAGGTTTGTGAATTACAGTGCCCCTGAGCTCCTTTCTTCAACTCGCTTTCTTTTGAGCTGGCCGCAACACCGCAGGATGGCTTCAGGCCCTAATCTGGTTCCGGCACGGCATGCTGAGCCTTTGGTTAATTCCTCTTCCTGGTGGGAAATGAGAGTTAAATTTGCCCGTCCAGACACCTCCAGCTAGTCTCTCATTGGTTCTCGCTATTCCTGTTCATCTTCCGCAGAAATTGCAAACTGGACCAAACAGGAGGTTAAAGGGACTGACTCTCCAAGTCGGGAGGGTGTTAGTAAAGCGTCTGGAATGTTGCACCCGAGTACAAGGGTACGAAAACTGAGACATATTTGAACACGTCTCCCGATCACATGGTTGATCATACTCTAGGTTCCACATGCATGTTTTAGCTGAAGGAAGAATACCTTAAACCTGGGTAGTTGAAACCCGTGGAATGGGTACCATGCAATATGACTTCAAAGGGTCTTCATTTGCTCACCGAACCTCTCCAATCCTATCACTGCTGCGTTTATGCCCCTGTACACATGCTTGATTCTCTTTCGGAGACATAGCAATCCATAGGTTTTAAGATACTTACTAGTCAGGTACATTCTTAGGCGTTTAATATGCGGTGTTGAGTCCATTTCGTTGAGCAAGGAGTAGCTCTTGTCTATTCCATATTTGGCTTAAGGAACTTTATCTGTGCTCATTTCAATCTCTGGTTTTATGCAGCACCCCAACTCACCTTTCCCCTTAAGCAAGCATAAGTTGGTTTTCTAAATTTGAGACCCTGTTCTGTTCTGTAATTCAGTTCTTGTGTAGCCAAGTTTACATTCCGTGTATTACTGATATCTTATGATGTTTCTTTTTCTGTGTGACTTATTTCAGTTAGAATCATCATACCTGAATCCACTCATTGTGCTGCTAAGGGCCTGATGACATAGATTTCATTGCTGAGTGATATTGCTTTGTAAGTAAATACCACAACTTCTTTATCCATTTTTCACTTTCTGCGATGTTGAACTTGTACGGTAAACGAGGTTCTTGTAAACAGAGGCGTCCCAAACTTTGGGGTGGCTGTGTCTTTTTGATTTTAATTTCCCTAAGCTATAGGACCATAAGTGGAAGTGCCCTAGGCTCTGTTGCTTTGTTTTTTCGATGTTTCAGGAAACACCATACACTTCTCCCGAGTGTCTGTTGGCAATTTACATCCCGCCCATCAGCATAACAAGGCTCCCAGTTCTCCATGGCCTGTCCTGCCTTTCTGGATTTTACACTTTTTTCAGATGGCCCTTTTGACCGGGGGGAAGTGAGACTTCATTGTAGTGCAGATTTCCTTTGCAAGCTTGCTTGGTTGGCCAAAAAGGGCGTATGCGTTTTTTCCTGAATATATTCAGGAAAAAACGCATACGCCCTTTTTGGCCAAGTGCATCATTGTGGACGTTCTGCCTCTTTTCCTATGCTTTCAATGCAATTCCAGTCTACCTCCTGAAATCGGTTTCCTGCAATTCTGCCCCGCTTTCAAGTCCTCTTGGCAGCCTTACTTCAGTATATTTTTGGACGATAGCTGTCATTTATAACTCTGCAGGTTTGTGAATTACAGTGCCCCTGAGCTCCTTTCTTCAACTCGCTTTCTTTTGAGCTGGCCGCAACACCGCAGGATGGCTTCAGGCCCTAATCTGGTTCCGGCACGGCATGCTGAGCCTTTGGTTAATTCCTCTTCCTGGTGGGAAATGAGAGTTAAATTTGCCCGTCCAGACACCTCCAGCTAGTCTCTCATTGGTTCTCGCTATTCCTGTTCATCTTCCGCAGAAATTGCAAACTGGGCCAAACAGGAGGTTAAAGGGACTGACTCTCCAAGTCGGGAGGGTGTTAGTAAAGCGTCTGGAATGTTGCACCCGAGTACCAGGGTACGAAAACTGAGACATATTTGAACACGTCTCCCGATCACATGGTTGATCATACTCTAGGTTCCACATGCATGTTTTAGCTGAAGGAAGAATACCTTAAACCTGGGTAGTTGAAACCCGTGGAATGGGTACCATGCAATATGACTTCAAAGGGTCTTCATTTGCTCACCGAACCTCTCCAATCCTATCACTGCTGCGTTTATGCCCCTGTACACATGCTTGATTCTCTTTCGGAGACATAGCAATCCATAGGTTTTAAGATACTTACTAGTCAGGTACATTCTTAGGCGTTTAATATGCGGTGTTGAGTCCATTTCGTTGAGCAAGGAGTAGCTCTTGTCTATTCCATATTTGGCTTAAGGAACTTTATCTGTGCTCATTTCAATCTCTGGTTTTATGCAGCACCCCAACTCACCTTTACCCTTAAGCAAGCATAAGTTGGTTTTCTAAATTTGAGACCCTGTTCTGTTCTGTAATTCAGTTCCTGTGTAGCCAAGTTTACATTCCGTGTATTACTGATATCTTATGATGTTTCTTTTTCTGTGTGACTTATTTCAGTTAGAATCATCATACCTGAATCCACTCATTGTGCTGCTAAGGGCCTGATGACATAGATTTCATTGCTGAGTGATATTGCTTTGTAAGTAAATACCACAACTTCTTTATCCATTTTTCACTTTCTGCGATGTTGAACTTGTACGGTAAACGAGGTTCTTGTAAACAGAGGCGTCCCAAACTTTGGGGTGGCTGTGTCTTTTTGATTTTAATTTCCCTAAGCTATAGGACCATAAGTGGAAGTGCCCTAGGCTCTGTTGCTTTGTTTTTTAGATGTTTCAGGAAACACCATACACTTCTCCCGAGTGTCTGTTGGCAATTTACATCCCGCCCATCAGCATAACAAGGCTCCCAGTTCTCCATGGCCTGTCCTGCCTTTCTGGATTTTACACTTTTTTCAGATGGCCCTTTTGACCGGGGGGAAGTGAGACTTCATTGTAGTGCAGATTTCCTTTGCAAGCTTGCTTGGTTGGCCAAAAAGGGCGTATGCGTTTTTTCCTGAATATATTCAGGAAAAAATGCATACGCCCTTTTTGGCCAAGTGCATCATGGTGGACGTTCTGCCTCTTTTCCTATGCTTTCAATGCAATTCCAGTCTGCCTCCTGAAATCGGTTTCCTGCAATTCTGCCCCGCTTTCAAGTCCTCTTGGCAGCCTTACTTCAGTATATTTTTGGACGATAGCTGTCATTTATAACTCTGCAGGTTTGTGAATTACAGTGCCCCTGAGCTCCTTTCTTCAACTCGCTTTCTTTTGAGCTGGCCGCAACACCGCAGGATGGCTTCAGGCCCTAATCTGGTTCCGGCACGGCACGCTGAGCCTTTGGTTAATTCCTCTTCCTGGTGGGAAATGAGAGTTAAATTTGCCCGTCCAGACACCTTCCAGCTAGTCTCTCATTGGTTCTCGCTATTCCTGTTCATCTTCCGCAGAAATTGCAAACTGGACCAAACAGGAGGTTAAAGGGACTGACTCTCCAAGTCGGGAGGGTGTTAGTAAAGCGTCTGGAATGTTGCACCCGAGTACCAGGGTACGAAAACTGAGACATATTTGAACACGTCTCCCGATCACATGGTTGATCATACTCTAGGTTCCACATGCATGTTTTAGCTGAAGGAAGAATACCTTAAACCTGGGTAGTTGAAACCCGTGGAATGGGTACCATGCAATATGACTTCAAAGGGACTTCATTTGCTCACCGAACCTCTCCAATCCTATCACTGCTGCGTTTATGCCCCTGTACACATGCTTGATTCTCTTTCGGAGACATAGCAATCCATAGGTTTTAAGATACTTACTAGTCAGGTACATTCTTAGGCATTTAATATGCGGTGTTGAGTCCATTTCGTTGAGCAAGGAGTAGCTCTTGTCTATTCCATATTTGGCTTAAGGAACTTTATCTGTGCTCATTTCAATCTCTGGTTTTATGCAGCACCCCAACTCACCTTTCCCCTTAAGCAAGCATAAGTTGGTTTTCTAAATTTGAGACCCTGTTCTGTTCTGTAATTCAGTTCTTGTGTAGCCAAGTTTACATTCCGTGTATTACTGATATCTTATGATGTTTCTTTTTCTGTGTGACTTATTTCAGTTAGAATCATCATACCTGAATCCACTCATTGTGCTGCTAAGGGCCTGATGACATAGATTTCATTGCTGAGTGATATTGCTTTGTAAGTAAATACCACAACTTCTTTATCCATTTTTCACTTTCTGCGATGTTGAACTTGTACGGTAAACAAGGTTCTTGTAAACAGAGGCGTCCCAAACTTTGGGGTGGCTGTGTCTTTTTGATTTTAATTTCCCTAAGCTATAGGACCATAAGTGGAAGTGCCCTAGGCTCTGTTGCTTTGTTTTTTAGATGTTTCAGGAAACACCATACACTTCTCCCGAGTGTCTGTTGGCAATTTACATCCCGCCCATCAGCATAACAAGGCTCCCAGTTCTCCATGGCCTGTCCTGCCTTTCTGGATTTTACACTTTTTTCAGATGGCCCTTTTGACCGGGGGGAAGTGAGACTTCATTGTAGTGCAGATTTCCTTTGCAAGCTTGCTTGGTTGGCCAAAAAGGGCGTATGCGTTTTTTCCTGAATATATTCAGGAAAAAACGCATACGCCCTTTTTGGCCAAGTGCATCATTGTGGACGTTCTGCCTCTTTTCCTATGCTTTCAATGCAATTCCAGTCTACCTCCTGAAATCGGTTTCCTGCAATTCTGCCCCGCTTTCAAGTCCTCTTGGCAGCCTTACTTCAGTATATTTTTGGACGATAGCTGTCATTTATAACTCTGCAGGTTTGTGAATTACAGTGCCCCTGAGCTCCTTTCTTCAACTCGCTTTCTTTTGAGCTGGCCGCAACACCGCAGGATGGCTTCAGGCCCTAATCTGGTTCCGGCACGGCATGCTGAGCCTTTGGTTAATTCCTCTTCCTGGTGGGAAATGAGAGTTAAATTTGCCCGTCCAGACACCTCCAGCTAGTCTCTCATTGGTTCTCGCTATTCCTGTTCATCTTCCGCAGAAATTGCAAACTGGGCCAAACAGGAGGTTAAAGGGACTGACTCTCCAAGTCGGGAGGGTGTTAGTAAAGCGTCTGGAATGTTGCACCCGAGTACCAGGGTACGAAAACTGAGACATATTTGAACACGTCTCCCGATCACATGGTTGATCATACTCTAGGTTCCACATGCATGTTTTAGCTGAAGGAAGAATACCTTAAACCTGGGTAGTTGAAACCCGTGGAATGGGTACCATGCAATATGACTTCAAAGGGTCTTCATTTGCTCACCGAACCTCTCCAATCCTATCACTGCTGCGTTTATGCCCCTGTACACATGCTTGATTCTCTTTCAGAGACATAGCAATCCATAGGTTTTAAGATACTTACTAGTCAGGTACATTCTTAGGCATTTAATATGCGGTGTTGAGTCCATTTCGTTGAGCAAGGAGTAGCTCTTGTCTATTCCATATTTGGCTTAAGGAACTTTATCTGTGCTCATTTCAATCTCTGGTTTTATGCAGCACCCCAACTCACCTTTCCCCTTAAGCAAGCATAAGTTGGTTTTCTAAATTTGAGACCCTGTTCTGTTCTGTAATTCAGTTCCTGTGTAGCCAAGTTTACATTCCGTGTATTACTGATATCTTATGATGTTTCTTTTTCTGTGTGACTTATTTCAGTTAGAATCATCATACCTGAATCCACTCATTGTGCTGCTAAGGGCCTGATGACATAGATTTCATTGCTGAGTGATATTGCTTTGTAAGTAAATACCACAACTTCTTTATCCATTTTTCACTTTCTGCGATGTTGAACTTGTACTGTAAACGAGGTTCTTGTAAACAGAGGCGTCCCAAACTTTGGGGTGGCTGTGTCTTTTTGATTTTAATTTCCCTAAGCTATAGGACCATAAGTGGAAGTGCCCTAGGCTCTGTTGCTTTGTTTTTTAGATGTTTCAGGAAACACCATACACTTCTCCCGAGTGTCTGTTGGCAATTTACATCCCGCCCATCAGCATAACAAGGCTCCCAGTTCTCCATGGCCTGTCCTGCCTTTCTGGATTTTACACTTTTTTCAGATGGCCCTTTTGACCGGGGGGAAGTGAGACTTCATTGTAGTGCAGATTTCCTTTGCAAGCTTGCTTGGTTGGCCAAAAAGGGCGTATGCGTTTTTTCCTGAATATATTCAGGAAAAAACGCATACGCCCTTTTTGGCCAAGTGCATCATGGTGGACGTTCTGCCTCTTTTCCTATGCTTTCAATGCAATTCCAGTCTACCTCCTGAAATCGGTTTCCTGCAATTCTGCCCCGCTTTCAAGTCCTCTTGGCAGCCTTACTTCAGTATATTTTTGGACGATACCTGTCATTTATAACTCTGCAGGTTTGTGAATTACAGTGCCCCTGAGCTCCTTTCTTCAACTCGCTTTCTTTTGAGCTGGCCGCAACACCGCAGGATGGCTTCAGGCCCTAATCTGGTTCCGGCACGGCACGCTGAGCCTTTGGTTAATTCCTCTTCCTGGTGGGAAATGAGAGTTAAATTTGCCCGTCCAGACACCTCCAGCTAGTCTCTCATTGGTTCTCGCTATTCCTGTTCATCTTCCGCAGAAATTGCAAACTGGGCCAAACAGGAGGTTAAAGGGACTGACTCTCCAAGTCGGGAGGGTGTTAGTAAAGCGTCTGGAATGTTGCACCCGAGTACCAGGGTACGAAAACTGAGACATATTTGAACACGTCTCCCGATCACATGGTTGATCATACTCTAGGTTCCACATGCATGTTTTAGCTGAAGGAAGAATACCTTAAACCTGGGTAGTTGAAACCCGTGGAATGGGTACCATGCAATATGACTTCAAAGGGTCTTCATTTGCTCACCGAACCTCTCCAATCCTATCACTGCTGCGTTTATGCCCCTGTACACATGCTTGATTCTCTTTCAGAGACATAGCAATCCATAGGTTTTAAGATACTTACTAGTCAGGTACATTCTTAGGCGTTTAATATGCGGTGTTGAGTCCATTTCGTTGAGCAAGGAGTAGCTCTTGTCTATTCCATATTTGGCTTAAGGAACTTTATCTGTGCTCATTTCAATCTCTGGTTTTATGCAGCACCCCAACTCACCTTTCCCCTTAAGCAAGCATAAGTTGGTTTTCTAAATTTGAGACCCTGTTCTGTTCTGTAATTCAGTTCCTGTGTAGCCAAGTTTACATTCCGTGTATTACTGATATCTTATGATGTTTCTTTTTCTGTGTGACTTATTTCAGTTAGAATCATCATACCTGAATCCACTCATTGTGCTGCTAAGGGCCTGATGACATAGATTTCATTGCTGAGTGATATTGCTTTGTAAGTAAATACCACAACTTCTTTATCCATTTTTCACTTTCTGCGATGTTGAACTTGTACGGTAAACGAGGTTCTTGTAAACAGAGGCGTCCCAAACTTTGGGGTGGCTGTGTCTTTTTGATTTTAATTTCCCTAAGCTATAGGACCATAAGTGGAAGTGCCCTAGGCTCTGTTGCTTTGTTTTTTAGATGTTTCAGGAAACACCATACACTTCTCCCGAGTGTCTGTTGGCAATTTACATCCCGCCCATCAGCATAACAAGGCTCCCAGTTCTCCATGGCCTGTCCTGCCTTTCTGGATTTTACACTTTTTTCAGATGGCCCTTTTGACCGGGGGGAAGTGAGACTTCATTGTAGTGCAGATTTCCTTTGCAAGCTTGCTTGGTTGGCCAAAAAGGGCGTATGCGTTTTTTCCTGAATATATTCAGGAAAAAACGCATACGCCCTTTTTGGCCAAGTGCATCATTGTGGACGTTCTGCCTCTTTTCCTATGCTTTCACTGCAATTCCAGTCTACCTCCTGAAATCGGTTTCCTGCAATTCTGCCCCGCTTTCAAGTCCTCTTGGCAGCCTTACTTCAGTATATTTTTGGATGATAGCTGTCATTTATAACTCTGCAGGTTTGTGAATTACAGTGCCCCTGAGCTCCTTTCTTCAACTCGCTTTCTTTTGAGCTGGCCGCAACACCGCAGGATGGCTTCAGGCCCTAATCTGGTTCCGGCACGGCACGCTGAGCCTTTGGTTAATTCCTCTTCCTGGTGGGAAATGAGAGTTAAATTTGCCCGTCCAGACACCTCCAGCTAGTCTCTCATTGGTTCTCGCTATTCCTGTTCATCTTCCGCAGAAATTGCAAACTGGGCCAAACAGGAGGTTAAAGGGACTGACTCTCCAAGTCGGGAGGGTGTTAGTAAAGCGTCTGGAATGTTGCACCCGAGTACCAGGGTACGAAAACTGAGACATATTTGAACACGTCTCCCGATCACATGGTTGATCATACTCTAGGTTCCACATGCATGTTTTAGCTGAAGGAAGAATACCTTAAACCTGGGTAGTTGAAACCCGTGGAATGGGTACCATGCAATATGACTTCAAAGGGTCTTCATTTGCTCACCGAACCTCTCCAATCCTATCACTGCTGCGTTTATGCCCCTGTACACATGCTTGATTCTCTTTCGGAGACATAGCAATCCATAGGTTTTAAGATACTTACTAGTCAGGTACATTCTTAGGCGTTTAATATGCGGTGTTGAGTCCATTTCGTTGAGCAAGGAGTAGCTCTTGTCTATTCCATATTTGGCTTAAGGAACTTTATCTGTGCTCATTTCAATCTCTGGTTTTATGCAGCACCCCAACTCACCTTTCCCCTTAAGCAAGCATAAGTTGGTTTTCTAAATTTGAGACCCTGTTCTGTTCTGTAATTCAGTTCCTGTGTAGCCAAGTTTACATTCCGTGTATTACTGATATCTTATGATGTTTCTTTTTCTGTGTGACTTATTTCAGTTAGAATCATCATACCTGAATCCACTCATTGTGCTGCTAAGGGCCTGATGACATAGATTTCATTGCTGAGTGATATTGCTTTGTAAGTAAATACCACAACTTCTTTATCCATTTTTCACTTTCTGCGATGTTGAACTTGTACGGTAAACGAGGTTCTTGTAAACAGAGGCGTCCCAAACTTTGGGGTGGCTGTGTCTTTTTGATTTTAATTTCCCTAAGCTATAGGACCATAAGTGGAAGTGCCCTAGGCTCTGTTGCTTTGTTTTTTAGATGTTTCAGGAAACACCATACACTTCTCCCGAGTGTCTGTTGGCAATTTACATCCCGCCCATCAGCATAACAAGGCTCCCAGTTCTCCATGGCCTGTCCTGCCTTTCTGGATTTTACACTTTTTTCAGATGGCCCTTTTGACCGGGGGGAAGTGAGACTTCATTGTAGTGCAGATTTCCTTTGCAAGCTTGCTTGGTTGGCCAAAAAGGGCGTATGCGTTTTTTCCTGAATATATTCAGGAAAAAATGCATACGCCCTTTTTGGCCAAGTGCATCATTGTGGACGTTCTGCCTCTTTTCCTATGCTTTCACTGCAATTCCAGTCTACCTCCTGAAATCGGTTTCCTGCAATTCTGCCCCGCTTTCAAGTCCTCTTGGCAGCCTTACTTCAGTATATTTTTGGACGATAGCTGTCATTTATAACTCTGCAGGTTTGTGAATTACAGTGCCCCTGAGCTCCTTTCTTCAACTCGCTTTCTTTTGAGCTGGCCGCAACACCGCAGGATGGCTTCAGGCCCTAATCTGGTTCCGGCACGGCACGCTGAGCCTTTGGTTAATTCCTCTTCCTGGTGGGAAATGAGAGTTAAATTTGCCCGTCCAGACACCTCCAGCTAGTCTCTCATTGGTTCTCGCTATTCCTGTTCATCTTCCGCAGAAATTGCAAACTGGGCCAAACAGGAGGTTAAAGGGACTGACTCTCCAAGTCGGGAGGGTGTTAGTAAAGCGTCTGGAATGTTGCACCCGAGTACCAGGGTACGAAAACTGAGACATATTTGAACACGTCTCCCGATCACATGGTTGATCATACTCTAGGTTCCACATGCATGTTTTAGCTGAAGGAAGAATACCTTAAACCTGGGTAGTTGAAACCCGTGGAATGGGTACCATGCAATATGACTTCAAAGGGTCTTCATTTGCTCACCGAACCTCTCCAATCCTATCACTGCTGCGTTTATGCCCCTGTACACATGCTTGATTCTCTTTCGGAGACATAGCAATCCATAGGTTTTAAGATACTTACTAGTCAGGTACATTCTTAGGCGTTTAATATGCGGTGTTGAGTCCATTTCGTTGAGCAAGGAGTAGCTCTTGTCTATTCCATATTTGGCTTAAGGAACTTTATCTGTGCTCATTTCAATCTCTGGTTTTATGCAGCACCCCAACTCACCTTTCCCCTTAAGCAAGCATAAGTTGGTTTTCTAAATTTGAGACCCTGTTCTGTTCTGTAATTCAGTTCCTGTGTAGCCAAGTTTACATTCCGTGTATTACTGATATCTTATGATGTTTCTTTTTCTGTGTGACTTATTTCAGTTAGAATCATCATACCTGAATCCACTCATTGTGCTGCTAAGGGCCTGATGACATAGATTTCATTGCTGAGTGATATTGCTTTGTAAGTAAATACCACAACTTCTTTATCCATTTTTCACTTTCTGCGATGTTGAACTTGTACGGTAAACGAGGTTCTTGTAAACAGAGGCGTCCCAAACTTTGGGGTGGCTGTGTCTTTTTTATTTTAATTTCCCTAAGCTATAGGACCATAAGTGGAAGTGCCCTAGGCTCTGTTGCTTTGTTTTTTAGATGTTTCAGGAAACACCATACACTTCTCCCGAGTGTCTGTTGGCAATTTACATCCCGCCCATCAGCATAACAAGGCTCCCAGTTCTCCATGGCCTGTCCTGCCTTTCTGGATTTTACACTTTTTTCAGATGGCCCTTTTGACCGGGGGGAAGTGAGACTTCATTGTAGTGCAGATTTCCTTTGCAAGCTTGCTTGGTTGGCCAAAAAGGGCGTATGCGTTTTTTCCTGAATATATTCAGGAAAAAATGCATACGCCCTTTTTGGCCAAGTGCATCATTGTGGACGTTCTGCCTCTTTTCCTATGCTTTCACTGCAATTCCAGTCTACCTCCTGAAATCGGTTTCCTGCAATTCTGCCCCGCTTTCAAGTCCTCTTGGCAGCCTTACTTCAGTATATTTTTGGACGATAGCTGTCATTTATAACTCTGCAGGTTTGTGAATTACAGTGCCCCTGAGCTCCTTTCTTCAACTCGCTTTCTTTTGAGCTGGCCGCAACACCGCAGGATGGCTTCAGGCCCTAATCTGGTTCCGGCACGGCACGCTGAGCCTTTGGTTAATTCCTCTTCCTGGTGGGAAATGAGAGTTAAATTTGCCCGTCCAGACACCTCCAGCTAGTCTCTCATTGGTTCTCGCTATTCCTGTTCATCTTCCGCAGAAATTGCAAACTGGGCCAAACAGGAGGTTAAAGGGACTGACTCTCCAAGTCGGGAGGGTGTTAGTAAAGCGTCTGGAATGTTGCACCCGAGTACCAGGGTACGAAAACTGAGACATATTTGAACACGTCTCCCGATCACATGGTTGATCATACTCTAGGTTCCACATGCATGTTTTAGCTGAAGGAAGAATACCTTAAACCTGGGTAGTTGAAACCCGTGGAATGGGTACCATGCAATATGACTTCAAAGGGTCTTCATTTGCTCACCGAACCTCTCCAATCCTATCACTGCTGCATTTATGCCCCTGTACACATGCTTGATTCTCTTTCGGAGACATAGCAATCCATAGGTTTTAAGATACTTACTAGTCAGGTACATTCTTAGGCGTTTAATATGCGGTGTTGAGTCCATTTCGTTGAGCAAGGAGTAGCTCTTGTCTATTCCATATTTGGCTTAAGGAACTTTATCTGTGCTCATTTCAATCTCTGGTTTTATGCAGCACCCCAACTCACCTTTACCCTTAAGCAAGCATAAGTTGGTTTTCTAAATTTGAGACCCTGTTCTGTTCTGTAATTCAATTCCTGTGTAGCCAAGTTTACATTCCGTGTATTACTGATATCTTATGATGTTTCTTTTTCTGTGTGACTTATTTCAGTTAGAATCATCATACCTGAATCCACTCATTGTGCTGCTAAGGGCCTGATGACATAGATTTCATTGCTGAGTGATATTGCTTTGTAAGTAAATACCACAACTTCTTTATCCATTTTTCACTTTCTGCGATGTTGAACTTGTACTGTAAACGAGGTTCTTGTAAACAGAGGCGTCCCAAACTTTGGGGTGGCTGTGTCTTTTTGATTTTAATTTCCCTAAGCTATAGGACCATAAGTGGAAGTGCCCTAGGCTCTGTTGCTTTGTTTTTTAGATGTTTCAGGAAACACCATACACTTCTCCCGAGTGTCTGTTGGCAATTTACATCCCGCCCATCAGCATAACAAGGCTCCCAGTTCTCGATGGCCTGTCCTGCCTTTCTGGATTTTACACTTTTTTCAGATGGCCCTTTTGACCGGGGGGAAGTGAGACTTCATTGTAGTGCAGATTTCCTTTGCAAGCTTGCTTGGTTGGCCAAAAAGGGCGTATGCGTTTTTTCCTGAATATATTCAGGAAAAAACGCATACGCCCTTTTTGGCCAAGTGCATCATTGTGGACGTTCTGCCTCTTTTCCTATGCTTTCACTGCAATTCCAGTCTACCTCCTGAAATCGGTTTCCTGCAATTCTGCCCCGCTTTCAAGTCCTCTTGGCAGCCTTACTTCAGTATATTTTTGGACGATAGCTGTCATTTATAACTCTGCAGGTTTGTGAATTACAGTGCCCCTGAGCTCCTTTCTTCAACTCGCTTTCTTTTGAGCTGGCCGCAACACCGCAGGATGGCTTCAGGCCCTAATCTGGTTCCGGCACGGCACGCTGAGCCTTTGGTTAATTCCTCTTCCTGGTGGGAAATGAGAGTTAAATTTGCCCGTCCAGACACCTCCAGCTAGTCTCTCATTGGTTCTCGCTATTCCTGTTCATCTTCCGCAGAAATTGCAAACTGGGCCAAACAGGAGGTTAAAGGGACTGACTCTCCAAGTCGGGAGGGTGTTAGTAAAGCGTCTGGAATGTTGCACCCGAGTACCAGGGTACGAAAACTGAGACATATTTGAACACGTCTCCCGATCACATGGTTGATCATACTCTAGGTTCCACATGCATGTTTTACCTGAAGGAAGAATACCTTAAACCTGGGTAGTTGAAACCCGTGGAATGGGTACCATGCAATATGTCTTCAAAGGGTCTTCATTTGCTCACCGAACCTCTCCAATCCTATCACTGCTGCATTTATGCCCCTGTACACATGCTTGATTCTCTTTCGGAGACATAGCAATCCATAGGTTTTAAGATACTTACTAGTCAGGTACATTCTTAGGCGTTTAATATGCGGTGTTGAGTCCATTTCGTTGAGCAAGGAGTAGCTCTTGTCTATTCCATATTTGGCTTAAGGAACTTTATCTGTGCTCATTTCAATCTCTGGTTTTATGCAGCACCCCAACTCACCTTTACCCTTAAGCAAGCATAAGTTGGTTTTCTAAATTTGAGACCCTGTTCTGTTCTGTAATTCAGTTCCTGTGTAGCCAAGTTTACATTCCGTGTATTACTGATATCTTATGATGTTTCTTTTTCTGTGTGACTTATTTCAGTTAGAATCATCATACCTGAATCCACTCATTGTGCTGCTAAGGGCCTGATGACATAGATTTCATTGCTGAGTGATATTGCTTTGTAAGTAAATACCACAACTTCTTTATCCATTTTTCACTTTCTGCGATGTTGAACTTGTACTGTAAACGAGGTTCTTGTAAACAGAGGCGTCCCAAACTTTGGGGTGGCTGTGTCTTTTTGATTTTAATTTCCCTAAGCTATAGGACCATAAGTGGAAGTGCCCTAGGCTCTGTTGCTTTGTTTTTTAGATGTTTCAGGAAACACCATACACTTCTCCCGAGTGTCTGTTGGCAATTTACATCCCGCCCATCAGCATAACAAGGCTCCCAGTTCTCCATGGCCTGTCCTGCCTTTCTGGATTTTACACTTTTTTCAGATGGCCCTTTTGACCGGGGGGAAGTGAGACTTCATTGTAGTGCAGATTTCCTTTGCAAGCTTGCTTGGTTGGCCAAAAAGGGCGTATGCGTTTTTTCCTGAATATATTCAGGAAAAAACGCATACGCCCTTTTTGGCCAAGTGCATCATTGTGGACGTTCTGCCTCTTTTCCTATGCTTTCAATGCAATTCCAGTCTACCTCCTGAAATCGGTTTCCTGCAATTCTGCCCCGCTTTCAAGTCCTCTTGGCAGCCTTACTTCAGTATATTTTTGGACGATAGCTGTCATTTATAACTCTGCAGGTTTGTGAATTACAGTGCCCCTGAGCTCCTTTCTTCAACTCGCTTTCTTTTGAGCTGGCCGCAACACCGCAGGATGGCTTCAGGCCCTAATCTGGTTCCGGCACGGCACGCTGAGCCTTTGGTTAATTCCTCTTCCTGGTGGGAAATGAGAGTTAAATTTGCCCGTCCAGACACCTCCAGCTAGTCTCTCATTGGTTCTCGCTATTCCTGTTCATCTTCCGCAGAAATTGCAAACTGGGCCAAACAGGAGGTTAAAGGGACTGACTCTCCAAGTCGGGAGAGTGTTAGTAAAGCGTCTGGAATGTTGCACCCGAGTACCAGGGTACGAAAACTGAGACATATTTGAACACGTCTCCCGATCACATGGTTGATCATACTCTAGGTTCCACATGCATGTTTTAGCTGAAGGAAGAATACCTTAAACCTGGGTAGTTGAAACCCGTGGAATGGGTACCATGCAATATGACTTCAAAGGGTCTTCATTTGCTCACCGAACCTCTCCAATCCTATCACTGCTGCGTTTATGCCCCTGTACACATGCTTGATTCTCTTTTGGAGACATAGCAATCCATAGGTTTTAAGATACTTACTAGTCAGGTACATTCTTAGGCATTTAATATGCGGTGTTGAGTCCATTTCGTTGAGCAAGGAGTAGCTCTTGTCTATTCCATATTTGGCTTAAGGAACTTTATCTGTGCTCATTTCAATCTCTGGTTTTATGCAGCACCCCAACTCACCTTTCCCCTTAAGCAAGCATAAGTTGGTTTTCTAAATTTGAGACCCTGTTCTGTTCTGTAATTCAGTTCCTGTGTAGCCAAGTTTACATTCCGTGTATTACTGATATCTTATGATGTTTCTTTTTCTGTGTGTCTTATTTCAGTTAGAATCATCGTACCTGTATCCACTCATTATGCTGATGCGGGCCTGATGACATAGATTTCATTGCTGAGTGATACTGCATTGTAGGTAAGTACCACAAGTTCTTTATCCATTTTTCACTTTCTGTGATATTGAACTTGTACGGTTAACGAGGTTCTTGTAAACAGAGGCGTCCCAAATTTTGGGGTGGCTGTGTCTTTTTGATTTTAATTTCCCTAAGCTATAGGACCATAAGTGGAAGTGCCCTAGGCTCTGTTGCTTTGTTTTTTAGATGTTTCAGGAAACACCATACACATCCCGCCCATCAGCATAACAAGGCTCCCAGTTCTCCATGGCCTGTCCTGCCTTTCTGGATTTTACACTTTTTTCAGATGGCCCTTTTGACCGGGGAGAAGTGAGACTTCATTGTAGTGCAGATTTCCTTTGCAAGCTTGCTTGGTTGGCCAAAAAGGGCGTATGCCTTTTTTCCTGAATAAATTCAGGAAAAAAGGCATACGCCCTTTTTGGCCAAGTGCATCATTGTGGACGTTCTGCCTCTTTTCCTATGCTTTAAATGCAATTCCAGTCTACCTCCTGAAATCGTTTTCCTGCAATTCTGCCTTGCTTTCAGTGCCTCTTCATAGCCTTACCTCAATATATTTTTTGAAAATAGTTGGCCTTTATAACTCTGCAGGTTTTTGAATTGCAGTGGCCCTTAGCTCCATTTTTCAGCTCTTATTTTTGTGATCTTGCCTCATAACCACAGGATTCCTTCAGGCCCTATTCTTCTTCTGGGGCACCTTGCTGTGCCTTTGGTTTATTCTTCTTACTGATGTGAATTTAGAGTGACATGTGCCCATTGAAACCGCTACAGCTAGTTTCTCACTGGTTCCCCCATTCCCATTCATCCTCCGCACTAACTGCAGACTGTGCGATACCAGAACTTAAAGGCATTGACTCTCCATGTGGGGATATTTTTGGTAAAGCGGCTGGAATGTCGATCCGGAGCCCCAGGAGAGGAAAAATGAGGTGCGTTTTAGAAACCTTTCCCGATCATATGGTATACCAGTCGCTGGGTTTCCCAAGCATGGTTTAGCTGTAGGAAGATTCCCTTCAACCTGGAGTGTTGGGACCCTTGGAATGAGTAGCATGAAGTATTGCATTAAACTTTTGGCAGTTGCTCACCAAAGCTCATCAATCCTCTCAGCCCCAAGTGTCCAGCCTTATGTCTTATCCAGCTGTGGGTTTATATGTGGTCAATCCAGGTTGCATCACAGCCCCTGAGCGAATTTTGTAAGAATTTTTCTCTCTTTCATTGTTTCTGCGTTTTGTTTTTAAAATTTATTTCTATAATGGGGTTTAGCTCATTTTCACTGCTGTGTTTGTGCCACTCTGCACACACTTGATTCCCTTATGGAGATATATCAATACATGGGTTTTAAGATTCTTATTACTCAGATATATTTCTCTGCGGTGTATAGGGTGTGTTGAGGCCAGTTCATTGAGCAAGGTGTAGATCTTGTCTAATATCTATTTGGTTTATTGAACGGTATCTGTGCTAATTTCAAACTCTGGTTTTATGCATCACCCCACCTCTCCTTTCCCCTTAAGCTGAAATAAGTGTGTTTTCTAAATGTGAGACACTGTTCTGTTCTGTAATTCATTTCTTGTGCAGCCATATTTACCCTCCCTCTATAAGTGATATCTTATGATATGTTTCTTTTTCTGTTTGACTTATTTCAAGTAGTATTATCGGACCTAAATCCACTCTTTATCCTTCTACTAGCCTTATTACATTGATTTCATGGTGAAGAGATATTCCATTGTACATAAGTACCACATCTTCTTTATCCATTGTTCTCTTTCCTGGGATATTTAAGGTATACTGAAGTTGAGGTTCTTGTAAACAGAGTAGCCCTAAACTGTGGTGTGCTTGTGTCTTGTTAATTTTTAGATTTCCCTAGATATACTCCCATGATTGGAAGTGTCCTATGCTCTGTAGCTCTGTTTTTTAGATGATTTAGGAACCACCATACACTTCTCCAGAGTGGCTCTCGGCAGTTCACACACTGCCCATCAGCGTATAAAGGCTCCCTGTTCTCCATGGCCTGTCCTGCATTTCTGGTTTTTACAATTTTTTAGGATGGCCCTTTTGACCAGTGGGAAATGAGACTTCTTTGTTGTGCACATTTGCATTGCTTGCTTGCTTCGTTGCCCATAAAGTGCGTATGCGTTTTTTCCTGGATATAATCAGGAAAAAACGCATACGCCCTTTTGGGCCAACTGCATCATTGTCGAAATTCTGCCGCTTTTCATGTGCTTTAAAGACGAGTCCAATCTATCTCTTGAAATCTGTTTCTTGCAATTCTGTCTTGCATTCAGATCCTCTTCTTTGCCTTACCTCAACATATTTTTGGACGTTAGTTTTCATTTATAACTCTGCAGGTTTGTGAATTGCAGTGACCCTGAGCTCCATTTTTTAAGTTGCTCTTTTGTGAGCTGGCCTCAAACCCGCAGGATTGCTTCAGGCCCTATTTTGGCTCGGGCGAGGCGGGCTGAGCCTTTTTTCAATTCTTATTCTTAATGGGAAATTAGAGTGATATGTGCCCGTCCAAACCCCTACAACTATTCTCTCATTGGTTCCCCGTTCATCCTCCTCACAATTTGCAAAATGTGTGAAACAGAAGTTGAAATGTGCTGATTCTCCAAGTGGGGAGATTCTAAGTAACGTGGCTGGAATGGTGAACAGGAGCACCAGGAGAGGATAAATGAGCTGCATTTTAGACACATCTCCCGATCACATGGTGTACAGTCCTCTGGGTTTTCCATGCATGTTTTAGCTGTAGGAAGATCCCTTGAACCTGCATATTTGGGACCCATTGAATGGGTACCAGGTAGTATTACTTTAAAGGGTGTGCATTTCCTCACCCAACCTCACATTTCTCTTAGCGCAAACAGTTTCCAGCCTTATGTCTCATCCTGCTGTGGGTCTAGATGTGTTCAATCCATGTTGCATCACCGGCCCTGAGGAAAAGTTGTAAGAGGTTTTCTCTGTCTCTCTGTCGTTTATTTTTTTCAATTTATTACTATATTGGTTACAGCTGATTTTCAAAGCTCTGTTTCTTGCTGCTGTACATCCACTTGATTCACGTACAGAGAGACATCAGTAAATTCTTTTTCAGATTCTTACCAGTCGTATATATTCTTTTCCGGTGACTTGAGTGTGCTGAGTGCAGTTCTTTTAGCTACCGTGTAGGCCTTGTTGATTATCAGTTTGGTATTTGGAATGGTATCTTTGCTAATTTCAACCTCCTGGGTGATGCCTCACCCCTCCCCACCTTTCCCGTTTAGCAGCCTTATGCGTGTTTTCTACATATTTGACTATGTTTTTGTTTTGTAATTTATTTCATGTGTAGCCATTTTAGATTCCACCTTTAAGTGATATCTTATGATATGTGTCTTTTTCTTTTTGAATTCTGTCACTTAGAAAGATCATACATAACTCCTCCGGAGTTGTTACAACTGGCCATATTTCATTGATTTCCAGGCTGAATAATATTCCACTCTACCTAAGTACCACATCTCTACCCATTTTTTCCCTCCAGAGACATTTAAGTTATATCCTAGTTGAGGATCTTTTAAACAGAGAGGGGGTAAACATTGGGGTGCCTGTGTCCTCTCGATTTTTGTTTTTCTCAAGATATACGCCCATGAGTGCAAGTGCCCTATGCTCTGTAGCTCATTTTTTAGATGCTTTAGTAAACACAATACACTTCTCCAGAATGGCCGTTGGCAATATACATTTCCACTATAAGTCTCACAGGGCTCCCTCTTCTCCTTGCCCTGTCCTGCATTTCTGTTGTTTACGCTTTATGAGGATGGCTCTTCTGACTGATGCGAAGTGATATCTTTTGTAGTATTGACTTCCAGTGCCCACCTGTTTGGTTGGCTAAAAAAGTGTATGCCCTTTTCTTGAATATATACAGAAAAAAACGCATACACCCTTTTTGGCCAACTGCAATGTTGGCAATGTTCAGCTCCTTTTCTTGTGCTTAATGGCGAGTCCTTTCTACCTCCTCAAATCCCTTTCCTGCCATTCTCCCTTGCTTACAAGTCCTTTTCTCTGACTTTCCTCAAGACATTTTTCAGTGATGGATATTTTCAACTCTGCAGTTTCGTGAATTTTACTGCCCCTGAGTTCCATTGTTCAACTTGTGTTTATGGGAACTGGCCACAAAGCAGCGGGATTTCCTCAAGCCCTATACTGTTTCCATGGGCAACCCTAGCCTTTGGTCAATTCGTCTTCCTGATTGGAAATTAGAGTGACATGTGCCTGTCTGAACACCTAGGACTTGTCTCTCATTGTTCCTCATCCTTCCGCTTCATCCTCTGGACAAATTCCAAACTGTACGCAACAGGATGTTGACAGTGCTGACATCTCCAAGTGGGGAGACTGTTAGTAAAGACGCTGGAGGGGTGAACCCGAGCACCAGGAGATGAGGAGAGGAGATGCCTTTTCCAAACTCTTCCCGATCAGACGGTATACCATCCTCTGGGTGTGACAGACATGTTTTAGCAGTAGGAAGAGTCCCATTCATGTAAGGAGAACACCAGGGCTTTTTCAAAATCAGTGTCTCCCCGAAACCCAAACTGGGGAATTTTTTAAGCTACGGCTACACATATGTTCATTAAGGGCCTTGGGAAGTAGGCAGAGTCCAAACTTTAGATGATTGAAGTCTTCAGGGTCAGAAGCACTCACCACCAGCTTCCCTTAGGTTACACTTTAACTGTCATTGATAGATGATGTCAATAAAAATATCTATTCTTTTTCAGATTATTTCCCCTTATAGGTTATTGCAAAATGTTGAGTGTAGTTCCCTGTGCTATACAGTAGTTCCTTGTTGATGATCTATTTTATACATAGCAGTGTGTATGTGTTAATCCCAAACTGTTAATTTATCCCTCCTCCCACCTTTCCCCTTTGGTAATAATAAATTATAAGATTTTATACTTCTCAGAAATGGGGGAGCTGAAAGAGAGGTATCATTTTCAATGGAAAAGCATTTAAAACAAGATTGAAGCTTTAACCAAGATTATTAGATGTACATCCTTGGAAAGAAATCACTTCGTTTCTCTAATATTGACCTGACAAATAAGACAAACCTTTTCACTGAACTTGCTTATAATAAAGTGATGGAAATATCAAATGGAAGTGTTAGAAACATCTTATTTTACCCGAGCCTTATACACTGTTCTATGTTAACTACAGTTTGGCTCACACATCTGTTCATTGAGGTTACAATAGTCTCAATTTCTGTTACTGATCCTCCAGAGTGGACCCCAACAAGTGTCCCCCTGCCCAGTGTCATTGGGGCCAACAGATCGAGACTGAGTTTGGTTCACAAGCAAAGGAAACTTTATATTTTGATCAGAGAATGGAGAGGTGAGAGCATGCACTACCCCGTGGGCTGTGGGCTGGGCTGCTGTGTAGAGATCCTGTCAGAGTCAGTGGGAAGGAGGGGGCGGAGCTCTCGAGGGCCAGGTTGGCTGCAGCTCAGGCTCTATATCGCGGAGTCTGCACTGGGCCCCAGGAGCTGAGGTGTCGACCCAGCCATTCTGCACTAGGAAATCTGGTCTGAAGTGCCGGGTGTGGAACCTCTGCATGCGGGACCCTAGGAGCACGTGAAATTAGACAAAGCACAAAGGATAAAAAAGGTTAGACTTGACTTTATTGCCCAGATTCTATTTTTATCTCCCAGGGATTTTTAATGGGCTTTGCTGGGGACAAACCCCTCCTCTGCCTTTTGTCCCGTTCCTCATTCTTGGAGTGCTGAGGGTGCAGACACTTCTTCTGTAACTGCTGAGTGCTGAGTTGGGAGCCCTAATACCCGGGGGCGAGGGTCAGAGCTTCTCCCCAGCAGCCTCCAGGTGACGTTGATTGTCCCCAGGCCCCCTGCCTCCCTGCTCGTCCACCTGAGCACCAGCATTGGAAGTGTTATAGATTCTAATGACCTTTAAGGGTCCAGGAAAGAGATGTGCAGAGACGCTGTGGGGGCCGGTTTCACCCCGCCCCACATTTGTTCGGCCACCTTAGGCTGACCGTTTCTGCCAGCCTAGATGCTCTGACCAGTAGTCTGCGCTTTCTTCAATTAGGCCCCTGAATTAACGTACAAACAGCACCAGGTGTCAGAGCCCTGCCCGCTCAACTCCCAGACAGTCCAGGGTCAGTGGTGATCAAGGACCATGATGACCACTGAGTCAACAGCCTTTTGAAGTAAACAGGAGTCCAGCCGGTCTTATTGGCCACCATCATCACGGTGTCTGTAGGCTTTTCTATGGTGACAGTGTGATATACGGTTCCCCCGCCAAGATTATTAGCTCCCCTCTGGGTGCAGTAAGTCCTGCAAGCAGTAGTCTACTCTTTTGGGACACACTCTTATTGTTTTATGAGAGAAACTCCAGGTCAAGTGATGTTCACACGAGTCGTCATGGTGCCCTGTTGCCCCCGGTTATCTCTCTGGATGTTGGAGTTGGAGGGCCTCCTCACTCGAGGTCGGTGTGCCCACGGAGCGAACCCTGCAACTTCAGGGCATCGTTGGTGGTTAGGATCACCACGTGGGGTCCTTTTCCCTTAGGAAGGAGGTGGCCTTTTGGGCTGCTGATTTCCAGGTTTTTAGATACCGCCAGTATCTTGGCCAGATGCGGCAGTGGGCCAAGCCCCTTGGTGACCGTAGTTTATCCTACCTGGATGGCATTCTTGCATTGTTCCATTTCAAGTGGTCCCAGTTTTTGCACTAATTCTCCAATGGCGATTCACCTTTCACCGGGAATGTAAAGGTCAAAGGGTTTAGCTAAATTAGGGAGTTCCAGGGCAAGGGTCTGAATTGACTGCTCTTTCCATTCTTGAAAGGCCACTTCTGGATTCTATTCAAAAGGATCATCATCTTTTCCTTTCAGTGTTTCATATAGAGGCCCAGCTAGTAGACTGTAGTTAGGGATCCAGAAGCAGCAAACCCTGGCCTCCCCAGGAACCCCTAAGCTGTCTTCTAGTTTTAGAAAGGGGTAAGGCTGCAAATGGTTTCTTCCCTTTCCTGGGATGGGCTTCTCCGACCTTCTGTGAGAATGAAGCCCAGGCAGGTCACCGCAGTCTGTGATATTTGAGCTTTTTCTTGGACAACTTCTATCCTTTATTGGCTTGGTAGTTCAGAGGCCTCCTTAGTAGGGCTGGCGATCAGAATGTCGTCTGCGTACTGAAGGAGGGTTTCCTTTTCCAGAGGTAGAACTTTTAGGTCTTTAGCTAAGCTTTCCCCAAAGATGGTGTGGGAATTTTTGCACCCTTGGGGCAAGACAGCCCGGAAGTATTGTTTTAGTTGTATGTTGAGTCCTGCCACTCACAAGCCAAAATTTCTTGTGACTCTGGGACTAATGGAATACAAAAGAAGGCATCATTGAAGACTAATACAGAATACCATGTCCTGGTGGTTGGTAGAATGACCAGCAGGGTGTAGGAATTAGGAGCAACTGGAGGTATATCCTTGGTGGCTTCACTGACTGTCCTGACATCCTTTACCAGGTCCCCAGCAGCCCATGGGGCTCTCATGGTCAGACCAATCCCAGAATATGGAGCTCACCTGGGCAGGTACCCCACCCCCACCCCAGCCCACGGGGCTCTCGTGGTCAGGCCCTTCCCAGGATACAGAGCTACCCTTGCAGGTACCATGGCAGGGCTGGGCACACAGGAACCGTGCACATAGCCCTCATTGCAGAGCACCCCCAGCTCACCTGTCGCTCAGAGCTGGCACAGAGCACCTCAGAGCAGGACTTGAACTAACAAACAGCAGCTGCGACAGGTCTGTGACCCTGGGCGTCACTCTGTGCGGCCTCCCTCCACCTGGTCTTCCAGAGACTTCCACTGCACCCGGGGCACCAGGCCTCTGTCTCCAACCACCACCCACCCCTCCTCTCCCTGACTCCTGGGTTCCTCTCATAAGGAGAGGGTTTTCTTGAAGTTGTCTCCCACTCATGGGCCAGATAAAATGATTAGAAAACAAGCCAAAGCTGCAGCCCCTTGTCTATCCTGACTCTCAGGAGCCCACACCTGTTCCTTGGACCTGGCCGGTTCAGCAAGTTCCATTTTCTGCAACTGTGAGCCCCTGAGGGGTGATGATTGGCTGACCTGGGCAGCCTTACCGTGCGGCCAGCCCTCCCCAGGTGTGCCTGGGTTGAGATCAATATAAATACCACTCCAGGCAGCAAGAGCCCCTGCAGCCGTGCCTGACGCCATTTTCTCTGCCCTGTCAGCAGTCTCGGGGCTGGGCTGGTGGGAGGGAGTGAGAGGCCACGGCTTTGTGGGTGGCCCAGTGTGAGTGGGGCTCTGCTGGACTTTCTGCAGCAGTTGCCAGGCTGCCACCTGCTAAAGAAGAGGATGTGTCACCCATACCTGCTGCTGGAATTTCTCCCTGGGCAGAGGTGAGGAAGGAAAAAAGCAGTGGGGGCAGGGACAGGACGGGTATCTCAGTCAGGGAAATGGAAATCTTCCAGAAGAGCACCCAGGGCCAGGACCATCCTGGCTGGCCTGCAGGCACCAAGTCGGCCGGCATGCTGTCACTCGTGTGGCTCTATGGCCCTTCCTCTAGGCTTTCAAGTCCTTGTATATATTCAGGTGTTTTACCTGGGACGGGTGGGAATAGTTCAGCAGCAACTGGCCTGGGGCTCAGCTCACGTTTACTCACAGATGCCTCGGCACGGTGCCCCAGCTTTGCAATGAGGACGCTTGTTGCGTGGGGGCTGCTGGCTGAATGGGAGACGATTCCCCACCACTGGCCAACTTCAGAATTGTTTACAACTGGAGCAAGTGCCCTGATACGGTTTTCCTCTGTGGAACTGGTGGGTTCTGTGTTTTTTTTCTCTTTTTCGTTTTTGGTTCAAGGTAGATTTTATTCCTCTTTTTTGTATTTACAGATATAAGCATGGAAATAATTTATTCATATAAATACATGTATGTGAAGGGAATAATTGTTTTTTCTGTTTTATTTTTTAAATTTTATTTCTTTTTAATTTTGAATTTTATTTTATATTTTTATACAGCAGGTTCTTATTGGTTATCTATTTTATACATATAAATGTATACATGCCAATCCCAGTCTCTCAACTCCTCCCACCACCACCCCCCCAACAGCTTTCCCCCCTTGTTGTCCATACATTTGTTGTCTACATCTGTTGCTCTATTTATGCCTTGCAAAATGGTTAATCTGTACAGTTTTTCTAGGTTCCACATATATGCATGAATATACAAGATTTGTTTTTCTCTTTCTGACTTACTTCACTCTGTATGACAGTCTCTAGATCCATCGACGTCTCTACAAATGACCCAATTTCATTCCTTTTCATGGCTTAGTAATATTCCATTTTATATATGTACCACAGCTTTATGCATTCGTCTGTCTGTGGGCATTTAGGTTGCTTCCATTACCTCGATATTGTAAATAGTGATGCAATGAACATTGCGGTGAATGTCTCGTTTTGATTTATGGTTTTGTCTGGGTATATGTCCAGTACTGGGATTGCTGTATCATATGGTAATTCTATTGTTAGTTTCTTAAGAAACTCCATATTGTTCTCCGTAGTGACTGTATCAATTTATATTCCCAACAATAGTGGAAGAGGGTTCCTTTACTCCACACCCTTTCCAGCATTTTTGTTTGTAGATTTTCTCATGATGCCCATTCTATCAGGTGTGAGGTGATACCTCATTGTTGAGTCCATTTTGTTGAGCAAGGGGTAGGTCTTGTCTATTACATATTTGGCTTATTGAATGGTATCTGTGCTAATATCAAACTCTGGTTTTATGCAGCACCCCAACTCACTTTCCCCCTTAAGGAAGCATAAGTTGGTTTTCTAAACTTGAGAACCTGTTCTGTTTTGTAATTCAGTTCATGTGTAGCCAAGTTCACATTCCGTGTATTAGTGATATCTTATGATGTTTCTTTTTCTGTGTGACATATTTCAGTTAGAATCATCATACCTGAATCCACTCATTATGCTGCTATGGGCCTGATGACGTAGATTTCATGGCTGAGTGATTTTGCATTGTACATAAGTACCACAACTTCTTTATCCATTTTTCACTTTCTGCGATATTAAACTTATACCGTAAATGAGGTTCTTGTAAACAGAGCTGTCCCAAACTGTGGGGTGGCTGTGTCTTTTTGATTTTAATTTCCCTAAGCTATAGGACCATAAGTGGAAGTGCCCTAGGCTCTGTTGCTTTGTTTTTTAGATGTTTCAGGAAACACCATAAACTTCTCCCGAGTGGCTGTTGGCAATTTACATCCCGCCCATCAGCATAACAAGGCTCCAAGTTCTCCATGGCCTGTCCTGCCTTTCTGGATTTTACACTTTTCTCAGATGGCCCTTTTGACCGGGGGGAAGTGAGACTTCATTGTAGTGCAAATTTCCTTTGCAAGCTTGCTTGGTTGGCCAAAAAGGGCGTATGTCAGGAAAAAACGCATACGCCCTTTTTGGCGAAGTGCATCATTGTGGTCGTTCTCCCTGTTTTCCTATGCTTTCAATGCAATTCCAGTCTACCTCCTGAAATCGGTTTCCTGCAATTCTTCCCCGCTTTCAAGTCCTCTTGGCAACCTTACTTCAGTATATTTTTGGACGATAGCTGTCATTTATAAGTCTGCAGGTTTGTGAATTACAGTGCCCCTGAGCTCCTTTCTTCAACTCGCTTTCTTGTGAGCTGGCCACAACACCGCAGGATGGCTTCAGGCCCTAATCTGGTCCCGGCACGACATGCTGAGCCTTTGGTTAATTCCTCTTCCTGGTGGGAAATGAGAGTTAAATTTGCCCGTCCAGACACCTCCAGCTAGTCTCTCATTGGTTCTCCCTATTCCTGTTCATCTTCCGCAGAAATTGCAAACTGGTCCAAACAGGAGGTTAAAGGCACTGACTCTGCAAGTCGGGAGAGTGTTAGTAAAGCGTCTGGAATGTTGCACCCGAGTACCAGGGGACGAGAACTGAGACATTTTGGAACAAGTCTCCCGATCACATGGTTGATCATACTCTGGGTTCCACATGCATGTTTTAGCTGAAGGAAGAATCCCTGAAACCTGGAGAGTTGAGACCCGTGGAATGGGTACCATGCAATATGACTTCAAAGTGTCTTCATTTGCTCACCGAACCTCTCCAATCCTATCACTGCTGCGTTTATGCCCCTGTACACAGGCTTGATTCCCTTTCGGAGACATAGCAATCCATAGGTTTTAAGATACTTACTAGTCAGGTACATTCTTAGGCATTTAATATGGGGTGTTGAGTCCATTTCGTTGAGCAAGAAGTAGCTCTTGTCTATTCCATATTTGACTTAAGGAACTTTATCTGTGCTCATTTCAATCTCTGGTTTTATGCAGCACACCAACTCACCTTTCCCCTTAAGCAAGCATAAGTTGGTTTTCTAAATTTGAGACCCTGTTCTGTTCTGTAATTCAGTTCCTGTGTAGCCAAGTTTACATTCCGTGTATTACTGATATCTTATGATGTTTCTTTTTCTGTGTGACTTATTTCAGTTAGAATCATCATACCTGAATCCACTCATTATGCTGCTACGGGCCTGATGACATACATTTCATTGCTGAGTGATATTGCATTGTACGTAAGTACCACAACTTCTTTATCCATTTTTCACTTTGTGCGATATTGAACTTGTACCGTAAACGAGGTTCTTGTAAACAGAGCCGTCCCAAACTTTGGGGTGGCTGTGTCTTTTTGATTTTAATTTCCCTAAGCTATAGGACCATAAGTGGAAGTGCCCTAGGCTCTGTTGCTTTGTTTTTTAGATGTTTCAGGAAACACCATACACTTCTCCCGAGTGTCTGTTGGCAAATTACACCCCGCCCATCAGCATAACAAGGCTCCCAGTTCTCCATGGCCTGTCCTGCCTTTCTGGATTTTACACTTTTTTCAGATGGCCCTTTTGACCGGGTTGAAGTGAGACTTCATTGTAGTGCAGATTTCCTTTGCAAGTTTGCTTGGTTGGCCAAAAAGGGCGTATGCGTTTTTTCCTGAATATATTCAGGAAAAAACGCATACGCCCTTTTTGGCCAAGTGCATCATTGTGGACGTTCTGCCTCTTTTCCTATGCTTTCAATGCAATTCCAGTCTACCTCCTGAAATCGGTTTCCTGCAATTCTGCCCCGCTTTCAAGTCCTCTTGGCAGCCTTACTTCAGTATATTTTTGGACGATAGCTGTCATTTATAACTCTGCAGGTTTGTGAATTACAGTGCCCCTGAGCTCCTTTCTTCAACTCGCTTTCTTTTGAGCTGGCCGCAACACCGCAGGATGGCTTCAGGCCCTAATCTGGTTCCGTCACGGCACGCTGAGCTTTTGGTTAATTCCTCTTCCTCGTGGGAAATGAGAGTTAAATTTGCCCGTCCAGACACCTCCAGCTAGTCTCTCATTGGTTCTCGCTATTCCTGTTCATCTTCCGCAGAAATTGCAAACTGGGCCAAACAGGAGGTTAAAGGGACTGACTCTCCAAGTCGGGAGAGTGTTAGTAAAGCGTCTGGAATGTTGCACCCAAGTACCAGGGTACGAAAACTGAGACATATTTGAACACGTCTCCCGATCACATGGTTGATCATACTCTAGGTTCCACATGCATGTTTTAGCAGAAGGAAGAATACCTTAAAACTGGGTAGTTGAAACCCGTGGAATGGGTACCATGCAATATGACTTCAAAGGGTCTTCATTTGCTCACCAAACCTCTCCAATCCTATCACTGCTGCGTTTATGCCCCTGTACACATGCTTGATTCTCTTTCGGAGACATAGCAATCCATAGGTTTTAAGATACTTACTAGTCAGGTACATTCTTAGGCGTTTAATATGGGGTGTTGAGTCCATTTCGTTGAGCAAGGAGTAGCTCTTGTCTATTCCATATTTGGCTTAAGGAACTTTATCTGTGCTCATTTCAATCTCTGGTTTTATGCAGCACCCCAACTCACCTTTCCCCTTAAGCAAGCATAAGTTGGTTTTCTAAATTTGAGACCCTGTTCTGTTCTGTAATTCAGTTCCTGTGTAGCCAAGTTTACATTCCGTGTATTACTGATATCTTATGATGTTTCTTTTTCTGTGTGACTTATTTCAGTTAGAATCATCGTACCTGAATCCACTCATTATGCTGCTACGGGCCTGATGACATAGATTTCATTGTTGAGTGATACTGCATTGTACGTAAGTACCACAAGTTCTTTATCCATTTTTCACTTTCTGTGATATTGATCTTGTACGGTAAACGAGGTTCTTGTAAACAGAGGCGTCCCAAACTTTGGGGTGGCAGTGTCTTTTTGATTTCAATTTCCCTAAGCTATAGGACCATAAGTGGAAGTGCCCTAGGCTCTGTTGCTTTGTTTTTTAGATGTTTCAGGAAACACCATACACTTCTCCCGAGTGTCTGTTTGCAGTTTACATCCCGCCCATCAGCATAACAAGGCTCCCAGTTCTCCATGGCCTGTCCTGCCTTTCTGGATTTTACACTTTTTTCAGATGGCCCTTTTGACCGGGGGGAAGTGAGACTTCATTGTAGTGCAGATTTCCTTTGCAAGCTTGCTTGGTTGGCCAAAAAGGGCGTATGCGTTTTTTCCTGAATATATTCAGGAAAAAACGCATACGCCCTTTTTGGCCAAGTGCATCATTGTGGACGTTCTGCCTCTTTTCCTATGCTTTCAATGCAATTCCAGTCTACTTCCTGAAATCGGTTTCCTGCAATTCTGCCCCACTTTCAAGTCCTCTTGGCAGCCTTACTTCAGTATATTTTTGGACGATAGCTGTCATTTATAACTCTGCAGGTTTGTGAATTACAGTGCCCCTGAGCTCCTTTCTTCAACTCGCTTTCTTTTGAGCTGGCCGCAACACCGCAGGATGGCTTCAGGCCCTAATCTGGTTCCGGCACGGCACGCTGAGCCTTTGGTTAATTCCTCTTCCTGGTGGGAAATGAGAGTTAAATTTGCCCGTCCAGACACCTCCAGCTAGTCTGTCATTGGTTCTCGCTATTCCTTTTCATCTTCCGCAGAAATTGCAAACTGGGCCAAACAGGAGGTTAAAGGGACTGACTCTCCAAGTCGGGAGGGTGTTAGTAAAGCGTCTGGAATGTTGCACCCGAGTACCAGGGTACGAGAACTGAGACATATTTGAACACGTCTCCCGATCACATGGTTGATCATACTCTAGGTTCCACATGCATGTTTTAGCTGAAGGAAGAATACCTTAAACCTGGGTAGTTGAAACCCGTGGAATGGGTACCATGCAATATGACTTCAGAGGGTCTTCATTTGCTCACCGAACCTCTCCAATCCTATCACTGCTGCATTTATGCCCCTGGACACACGCTTGATTCTCTTTTGGAGATATAGCAATCCATAGGTTTTAAGATACTTACTAGTCAGGTACATTCTTAGGCGCTTAATATGGGGTGTTGAGTCCATTTCGTTGAGCAAGGAGTAGCTCTTGTCTATTCCATATTTGGCTTAAGGAACTTTATCTGTGCTCATTTCAATCTCTGGTTTTATGCAGCACCCCAACTCACCTTTCCCCTTAAGCAAGCATAAGTTGGTTTTCTAAATTTGAGACCCTGTTCTGTTCTGTAATTCAGTTCCTGTGTAGCCAAGTTTACATTCCGTGTATTACTGATATCTTATGATGTTTCTTTTCCTGTGTGACTTATTTCAGTTAGAATCATCATACCTGAATCCACTCATTGTGCTGCTAAGGGCCTGATGACATAGATTTCATTGCTGAGTGATATTGCTTTGTAAGTAAATACCACAACTTCTTTATCCATTTTTCACTTTCTGCGATGTTGAACATGTACTGTAAACGAGGTTCTTGTAAACAGATGCGTCCCAAACTTTGGGGTGGCTGTGTCTTTTTGATTTTAATTTCCCTAAGCTATAGGACCATAAGTGGAAGTGCCCTAGGCTCTGTTGCTTTGTTTTTTAGATGTTTCAGGAAACACCATACACTTCTCCGGAGTGTCTGTTGGCAATTTACATCCCGCCCATCAGCATAACAAGGCTCCCAGTTCTCCATGGCCTGTCCTGCCTTTCTGGATTTTACACTTTTTTCAGATGGCCCTTTTGACCGGGGGGAAGTGAGACTTCATTGTAGTGCAGATTTCCTTTGCAAGCTTGCTTGGTTGGCCAAAAAGGGCATATGCGTTTTTTCCTGAATATATTCAGGAAAAAACGCATATGCCCTTTTTGGCCAAGTGCATCATTGTGGACGTTCTGCCTCTTTTCCTATGCTTTCAATGCAATTCCAGTCTACCTCCTGAAATCGGTTTCCTGCAATTCTGCCCCGCTTTCAAGTCCTCTTGGCAGCCTTACTTCAGTATATTTTTGGACGATAGCTGTCATTTATAAGTCTGCAGGTTTGTGAATTACAGTGCCCCTGAGCTCCTTTCTTCAACTCGCTTTCTTTTGAGCTGGCCGCAACACCGCAGGATGGCTTCAGGCCCTAATCTGGTTCCGGCATGGCACGCTGAGCCTTTGGTTAATTCCTCTTCCTGGTGGGAAATGAGAGTTAAATTTGCCCGTCCAGACACCTCCAGCTAGTCTCTCATTGGTTCTCGCTATTCCTGTTCATCTTCCGCAGAAATTGCAAACTGGGCCAAACAGGAGGTTAAAGGGACTGACTCTCCAAGTCGGGAGGGTGTTAGTAAAGCGTCTGGAATGTTGCACCCGAGTACCAGGGTACGAGAACTGAGACATATTTGAACACGTCTCCCGATCACATGGTTGATCATACTCTAGGTTCCACATGCATGTTTTAGCTGAAGGAAGAATACCTTAAACCTGGGTAGTTGAAACCCGTGGAATGGGTACCATACAATATGACTTCAGAGGGTCTTCATTTGCTCACCGAACCTCTCCAATCCTATCACTGCTGCGTTTATGCCTCTGGACACATGCTTGATTCTCTTTTGGAGATATAGCAATCCATAGGTTTTAAGATACTTACTAGTCAGGTACATTCTTAGGCGCTTAATATGGGGTGTTGAGTCCATTTCGTTGAGCAAGGAGTAGCTCTTGTCTATTCCATATTTGGCTTAAGGAACTTTATCTGTGCTCATTTCAATCTCTGGTTTTATGCAGCACCCCAACTCACCTTTACCCTTAAGCAAGCATAAGTTGCTTTTCTAAATTTGAGACCGTGTTCTGTTCTGTAATTCAGTTCCTGTGTAGCCAAGTTTACATTCCGTGTATTACTGATATCTTATGATGTTTCTTTTTCTGTGTGACTTATTTCAGTTTGAATCATCATACCTGAATCCACTCATTGTGCTGCTAAGGGCCTGATGACATAGATTTCATTGCTGAGTGATATTGCTTTGTAAGTAAATACCACAACTTCTTTATCCATTTTTCACTTTCTGCGATGTTGAACTTGTACTGTAAACGAGGTTCTTGTAAACAGAGGCGTTCCAAACTTTGGGGTGGCTGTGTCTTTTTGATTTTAATTTCCCTAATCTATAGGACCATAAGTGGAAGTGCCCTAGGCTCTGTTGCTTTGTTTTTTAGATGTTTCAGGAAACACCATACACTTCTCCCGAGTGTCTGTTGGCTATTTACATCCCGCCCGTCAGCATAACAAGGCTCCCAGTTCTCCATGGCCTGTCCTGCCTTTCTGGATTTTACACTTTTTTCAGATGGCCCTTTTGACCGGGGGGAAGTGAGACTTCATTGTAGTGCAGATTTCCTTTGCAAGCTTGCTTGGTTGGCCAAAAAGGGCGTATGCGTTTTTCCCAGAATATATTCAGGAAAAAACACATACGCCCTTTTTGGCCAAGTGCATCATTGTGGACGTTCTGCCTCTTTTCCTATGCTTTCAATGCAATTCCAGTCTACCTCCTGAAATCGGTTTCCTGCAATTCTGCCCCGCTTTCAAGTCCTCTTGGCAGCCTTACTTCAGTATATTTTTGGACGATAGCTGTCATTTATAACTCTGCAGTTTTGTGAATTACAGTGCCCCTGAGCTCCTTTCTTCAACTCGCTTTCTTTTGAGCTGGCCGCAACACCGCAGGATGTCTTCAGGCCCTAATCTGGTTCCGGCAGGGCACGCTGAGCCTTTGGTTAATTCCTCTTCCTGGTGGGAAATGAGAGTTAAATTTGCCCGTCCAGACACCTCCAGCTAGTCTCTCATTGGTTCTCGCTATTCCTGTTCATCTTCCGCAGAAATTGCAAACTGGGCCAAACAGGAGGTTAAAGGGACTGACTCTCCAAGTCGGGAGGGTGTTAGTAAAGCGTCTGGAATGTTGCACCCGAGTACCAGGGTACGAAAACTGAGACATATTTGAACACGTTTCCCGATCACATGGTTGATCATACTCTAGGTTCCACATGCATGTTTTAGCTGAAGGAAGAATACCTTAAACCTGGGTAGTTGAAACCCGTGGAATGGGTACCATGCAATATGACTTCAGAGGGTCTTCATTTGCTCACCGAACCTCTCCAATCCTATCACTGCTGCGTTTATGCCCCTGTACACATGCTTGATTCTCTTTCGGAGACATAGTAATCCATAGGTTTTAAGATACTTACTAGTCAGGTACATTCTTAGGCGTTTAATATGCGGTGTTGAGTCCATTTCGTTGAGCAAGGAGTAGCTCTTGTCTATTCCATATTTGGCTTAAGGAACTTTATCTGCGCTCATTTCAATCTATGGTTTTATGCAGCACCCCAACTCACCTTTCCCCTTAAGCAAGCATAAGTTGGTTTTCTAAATTTGAGACCCTGTTCTGTTCTGTAAATCAGTTCCTGTGTAGCCAAGTTTACATTCCGTGTATTACTGATATCTTATGATGTTTCTTTTTCTGTGTGACTTATTTCAGTTAGAATCATCATACCTGAATCCACTCATTGTGCTGCTAAGGGCCTGATGACATAGATTTCATTGCTGAGTGATATTGCTTTGTAAGTAAATACCACAACTTCTTTATCCATTTTTCACTTTCTGCGATGTTGAACTTGTACTGTAAACGAGGTTCTTGTAAACAGAGGCGTCCCAATGTTTGGGGTGGCTGTGTCTTTTTTATTTTAATTTCCCTAAGCTATAGGACCATAAGTGGAAGTGCCCTAGGCTCTGTTGCTTTGTTTTTTAGATGTTTCAGGAAACACCATACACTTCTCCCGAGTGTCTGCTGGCAATTTTCATCCCGCCCATCAGCATAACAAGGCTCCCAGTTCTCCATGGCCTGTCCTGCCTTTCTGGATTTTACACTTTTTTCAGATGGCCCTTTTGACCGGGGGGAAGTGAGACTTCATTGTAGTGCAGATTTCCTTTGCAAGCTTGCTTGGTTGGCCAAAAAGGGCGTATGCGTTTTTTCCTGAATATATTCAGGAAAAAACGCATACGCCCTTTTTGGCCAAGTGCATCATTGTGGACGTTCTGCCTCTTTTCCTATGCTTTCAATGCAATTCCAGTCTACCTCCTGAAATCGGTTTCCTGCAATTCTGCCCCGCTTTCAAGTCCTCTTGGCAGCCTTACTTCAGTATATTTTTGGACGATAGCTGTCATTTATAACTCTGCAGGTTTGTGAATTACAGTGCCCCTGAGCTCCTTTCTTCAACTCGCTTTCTTTTGAGCTGGCCGCAACACCGCAGGATGGCTTCAGGCCCTAATCTGGTTCCGGCACGGCACGCTGAGCCTTTGGTTAATTCCTCTTCCTGGTGGGAAATGAGAGTTAAATTTGCCCGTCCAGACACCTCCAGCTAGTCTCTCATTGGTTCTCGCTATTCCTGTTCATCTTCCGCAGAAATTGCAAACTGGGCCAAACAGGAGGTTAAAGGGACTGACTCTCCAAGTCGGGAGGGTGTTAGTAAAGCGTCTGGAATGTTGCACCCAAGTACCAGGGTACGAAAACTGAGACATATTTGAACACGTTTCCCGATCACATGGTTGATCATACTCTAGGTTCCACATGCATGTTTTAGCTGAAGGAAGAATCCCTGAAACCTGGAGAGTTGAGACCCGTGGAATGGGTACCATGCAATATGACTTCAAAGGGTCTTTGTTTGCTCACCGAACCTCTCCAATCCTATCACTGCTGCATTTATGCCCCTGGACACACGCTTGATTCTCTTTTGGAGATATAGCAATCCATAGGTTTTAAGATACTTACTAGTCAGGTACATTCTTAGGCGCTTAATATGGGGTGTTGAGTCCATTTCGTTGAGCAAGGAGTAGCTCTTGTCTATTCCATATTTGGCTTAAGGAACTTTATCTGTGCTCATTTCAATCTCTGGTTTTATGCAGCACCCCAACTCACCTTTACCCTTAAGCAAGCATAAGTTGGTTTTCTAAATATGAGACCCTGTTCTGTTCTGTAATTCAGTTCCTGTGTAGCCAAGTTTACATTCCGTGTATTACTGATATCTTATGATGTTTCTTTTTCTGTGTGACTTATTTCAGTTAGAATCGTCATACCTGAATCCACTCATTGTGCTGCTAAGGGCCTGATGACATAGATTTCATTGCTGAGTGATATTGCTTTGTAAGTAAATACTACAAATTCTTTATCCATTTTTCACTTTCTGCGATGTTGAACTTGTACTGTAAACGAGGTTCTTGTAAACAGAGGCGTCCCAAACTTTGGGGTGGCTGTGTCTTTTTGATTTTAATTTCCCTAAGCTATAGGACCATAAGTGGAAGTGCCCTAGGCTCTGTTGCTTTGTTTTTTAGATGTTTCAGGAAACACCATACACTTCTCCCGAGTGTCTGTTGGCTATTTACATCCCGCCCGTCAGCATAACAAGGCTCCCAGTTCTCCATGGCCTGTCCTGCCTTTCTGGATTTTACACTTTTTTCAGATGGCCCTTTTGACCGGGGGGAAGTGAGACTTCATTGTAGTGCAGATTTCCTTTGCAAGCTTGCTTGGTTGGCCAAAAAGGGCGTATGCGTTTTTCCCAGAATATATTCAGGAAAAAACACATACGCCCTTTTTGGCCAAGTGCATCATTGTGGACGTTCTGCCTCTTTTCCTATGCTTTCAATGCAATTCCAGTCTACCTCCTGAAATCGGTTTCCTGCAATTCTGCCCCGCTTTCAAGTCCTCTTGGCAGCCTTACTTCAGTATATTTTTGGACGATAGCTGTCATTTATAACTCTGCAGTTTTGTGAATTACAGTGCCCCTGAGCTCCTTTCTTCAACTCGCTTTCTTTTGAGCTGGCCGCAACACCGCAGGATGTCTTCAGGCCCTAATCTGGTTCCGGCAGGGCACGCTGAGCCTTTGGTTAATTCCTCTTCCTGGTGGGAAATGAGAGTTAAATTTGCCCGTCCAGACACCTCCAGCTAGTCTCTCATTGGTTCTCGCTATTCCTGTTCATCTTCCGCAGAAATTGCAAACTGGGCCAAACAGGAGGTTAAAGGGACTGACTCTCCAAGTCGGGAGGGTGTTAGTAAAGCGTCTGGAATGTTGCACCCGAGTACCAGGGTACGAAAACTGAGACATATTTGAACACGTTTCCCGATCACATGGTTGATCATACTCTAGGTTCCACATGCATGTTTTAGCTGAAGGAAGAATCCCTTAAACCTGGGTAGTTGAAACCCGTGGAATGGGTACCATGCAATATGACTTCAGAGGGTCTTCATTTGCTCACCGAACCTCTCCAATCCTATCACTGCTGCGTTTATGCCCCTGTACACATGCTTGATTCTCTTTCGGAGACATAGTAATCCATAGGTTTTAAGATACTTACTAGTCAGGTACATTCTTAGGCGTTTAATATGCGGTGTTGAGTCCATTTCGTTGAGCAAGGAGTAGCTCTTGTCTATTCCATATTTGGCTTAAGGAACTTTATCTGTGCTCATTTCAATCTCTGGTTTTATGCAGCACCCCAACTCACCTTTACCCTTAAGCAAGCATAAGTTGGTTTTCTAAATTTGAGACCCTGTTCTGTTCTGTAATTCAGTTCCTGTGTAGCCAAGTTTACATTCCGTGTATTACTGATATCTTATGATGTTTCTTTTTCTGTGTGACTTATTTCAGTTAGAATCGTCATACCTGAATCCACTCATTGTGCTGCTAAGGGCCTGATGACATAGATTTCATTGCTGAGTGATATTGCTTTGTAAGTAAATACCACAAATTCTTTATCCATTTTTCACTTTCTGCGATGTTGAACTTGTACTGTAAACGAGGTTCTTGTAAACAGAGGCGTCCCAAACTTTGGGGTGGCTGTGTCTTTTTGATTTTAATTTCCCTAAGCTATAGGACCATAAGTGGAAGTGCCCTAGGCTCTGTTGCTTTGTTTTTTAGATGTTTCAGGAAACACCATACACTTCTCCCGAGTGTCTGTTGGCTATTTACATCCCGCCCGTCAGCATAACAAGGCTCCCAGTTCTCCATGGCCTGTCCTGCCTTTCTGGATTTTACACTTTTTTCAGATGGCCCTTTTGACCGGGGGGAAGTGAGACTTCATTGTAGTGCAGATTTCCTTTGCAAGCTTGCTTGGTTGGCCAAAAAGGGCGTATGCGTTTTTCCCAGAATATATTCAGGAAAAAACACATACGCCCTTTTTGGCCAAGTGCATCATTGTGGACGTTCTGCCTCTTTTCCTATGCTTTCAATGCAATTCCAGTCTACCTCCTGAAATCGGTTTCCTGCAATTCTGCCCCGCTTTCAAGTCCTCTTGGCAGCCTTACTTCAGTATATTTTTGGACGATAGCTGTCATTTATAACTCTGCAGTTTTGTGAATTACAGTGCCCCTGAGCTCCTTTCTTCAACTCGCTTTCTTTTGAGCTGGCCGCAACACCGCAGGATGTCTTCAGGCCCTAATCTGGTTCCGGCAGGGCACGCTGAGCCTTTGGTTAATTCCTCTTCCTGGTGGGAAATGAGAGTTAAATTTGCCCGTCCAGACACCTCCAGCTAGTCTCTCATTGGTTCTCGCTATTCCTGTTCATCTTCCGCAGAAATTGCAAACTGGGCCAAACAGGAGGTTAAAGGGACTGACTCTCCAAGTCGGGAGGGTGTTAGTAAAGCGTCTGGAATGTTGCACCCGAGTACCAGGGTACGAAAACTGAGACATATTTGAACACGTTTCCCGATCACATGGTTGATCATACTCTAGGTTCCACATGCATGTTTTAGCTGAAGGAAGAATACCTTAAACCTGGGTAGTTGAAACCCGTGGAATGGGTACCATGCAATATGACTTCAGAGGGTCTTCATTTGCTCACCGAACCTCTCCAATCCTATCACTGCTGCGTTTATGCCCCTGTACACATGCTTGATTCTCTTTCGGAGACATAGTAATCCATAGGTTTTAAGATACTTACTAGTCAGGTACATTCCTAGGCGTTTAATATGCGGTGTTGAGTCCATTTCGTTGAGCAAGGAGTAGCTCTTGTCTATTCCATATTTGGCTTAAGGAACTTTATCTGTGCTCATTTCAATCTCTGGTTTTATGCAGCACCCCAACTCACCTTTCCCCTTAAGCAAGCATAAGTTGGTTTTCTAAATTTGAGACCCTGTTCTGTTCTGTAATTCAGTTCCTGTGTAGCCAAGTTTACATTCCGTGTATTACTGATATCTTATGATGTTTCTTTTTCTGTGTGACTTATTTCAGTTAGAATCATCATACCTGAATCCACTCATTGTGCTGCTAAGGGCCTGATGACATAGATTTCATTGCTGAGTGATATTGCTTTGTAAGTAAATACCACAACTTCTTTATCCATTTTTCACTTTCTGCGATGTTGAACTTGTACTGTAAATGAGGTTCTTGTAAACAGAGGCGTCCCAATGTTTGGGGTGGCTGTGTCTTTTTGATTTTAATTTCCCTAAGCTATAGGACCATAAGTGGAAGTGCCCTAGGCTCTGTTGCTTTGTTTTTTAGATGTTTCAGGAAACACCATACACTTCTCCCGAGTGTCTGCTGGCAATTTTCATCCCGCCCATCAGCATAACAAGGCTCCCAGTTCTCCATGGCCTGTCCTGCCTTTCTGGATTTTACACTTTTTTCAGATGGCCCTTTTGACCGGGGGGAAGTGAGACTTCATTGTAGTGCAGATTTCCTTTGCAAGCTTGCTTGGTTGGCCAAAAAGGGCGTATGCGTTTTTTCCTGAATATATTCAGGAAAAAACGCATACGCCCTTTTTGGCCAAGTGCATCATTGTGGACGTTCTGCCTCTTTTCCTATGCTTTCAATGCAATTCCAGTCTACCTCCTGAAATCGGTTTCCTGCAATTCTGCCCCGCTTTCAAGTCCTCTTGGCAGCCTTACTTCAGTATATTTTTGGACGATAGCTGTCATTTATAAGTCTGCAGGTTTGTGAATTACAGTGCCCCTGAGCTCCTTTCTTCAACTTGCTTTCTTGTGACCTGGCCGCAACACCGCAGGATGGCTTCAGGCCCTAATCTGGTTCCGGCACGGCACGCTGAGCCTTTGGTTAATTCCTCTTCCTGGTGGGAAATGAGAGTTAAATTTGCCCGTCCAGACACCTCCAGCTAGTCTCTCATTGGTTCTCGCTATTCCTGTTCATCTTCCGCAGAAATTGCAAACTGGGCCAAACAGGAGGTTAAAGGGACTGACTCTCCAAGTCGGGAGGGTGTTAGTAAAGCGTCTGGAATGTTGCACCCGAGTACCAGGGTACGAAAACTGAGACATATTTGAACACGTTTCCCGATCACATGGTTGATCATACTCTAGGTTCCACATGCATGTTTTAGCTGAAGGAAGAATACCTTAAACCTGGGTAGTTGAAACCCGTGGAATGGGTACCATGCAATATGACTTCAGAGGGTCTTCATTTGCTCACCGAACCTCTCCAATCCTATCACTGCTGCGTTTATGCCCCTGTACACATGCTTGATTCTCTTTCGGAGACATAGTAATCCATAGGTTTTAAGATACTTACTAGTCAGGTACATTCCTAGGCGTTTAATATGCGGTGTTGAGTCCATTTCGTTGAGCAAGGAGTAGCTCTTGTCTATTCCATATTTGGCTTAAGGAACTTTATCTGTGCTCATTTCAATCTCTGGTTTTATGCAGCACCCCAACTCACCTTTCCCCTTAAGCAAGCATAAGTTGGTTTTCTAAATTTGAGACCCTGTTCTGTTCTGTAATTCAGTTCCTGTGTAGCCAAGTTTACATTCCGTGTATTACTGATATCTTATGATGTTTCTTTTTCTGTGTGACTTATTTCAGTTAGAATCATCATACCTGAATCCACTCATTGTGCTGCTAAGGGCCTGATGACATAGATTTCATTGCTGAGTGATATTGCTTTGTAAGTAAATACCACAACTTCTTTATCCATTTTTCACTTTCTGCGATGTTGAACTTGTACTGTAAATGAGGTTCTTGTAAACAGAGGCGTCCCAATGTTTGGGGTGGCTGTGTCTTTTTGATTTTAATTTCCCTAAGCTATAGGACCATAAGTGGAAGTGCCCTAGGCTCTGTTGCTTTGTTTTTTAGATGTTTCAGGAAACACCATACACTTCTCCCGAGTGTCTGCTGGCAATTTTCATCCCGCCCATCAGCATAACAAGGCTCCCAGTTCTCCATGGCCTGTCCTGCCTTTCTGGATTTTACACTTTTTTCAGATGGCCCTTTTGACCGGGGGGAAGTGAGACTTCATTGTAGTGCAGATTTCCTTTGCAAGCTTGCTTGGTTGGCCAAAAAGGGCGTATGCGTTTTTTCCTGAATATATTCAGGAAAAAACGCATACGCCCTTTTTGGCCAAGTGCATCATTGTGGACGTTCTGCCTCTTTTCCTATGCTTTCAATGCAATTCCAGTCTACCTCCTGAAATCGGTTTCCTGCAATTCTGCCCCGCTTTCAAGTCCTCTTGGCAGCCTTACTTCAGTATATTTTTGGACGATAGCTGTCATTTATAAGTCTGCAGGTTTGTGAATTACAGTGCCCCTGAGCTCCTTTCTTCAACTTGCTTTCTTGTGACCTGGCCGCAACACCGCAGGATGGCTTCAGGCCCTAATCTGGTTCCGGCACGGCACGCTGAGCCTTTGGTTAATTCCTCTTCCTGGTGGGAAATGAGAGTTAAATTTGCCCGTCCAGACACCTCCAGCTAGTCTCTCATTGGTTCTCGCTATTCCTGTTCATCTTCCGCAGAAATTGCAAACTGGGCCAAACAGGAGGTTAAAGGGACTGACTCTCCAAGTCGGGAGGGTGATAGTAAAGCGTCTGGAATGTTGCACCCGAGTACCAGGGTACGAAAACTGAGACATATTTGAACACGTTTCCCGATCACATGGTTGATCATACTCTAGGTTCCACATGCATGTTTTAGCTGAAGGAAGAATACCTTAAACCTGGGTAGTTGAAACCCGTGGAATGGGTACCATGCAATATGACTTCAGAGGGTCTTCATTTGCTCACCGAACCTCTCCAATCCTATCACTGCTGCGTTTATGCCCCTGTACACATGCTTGATTCTCTTTCGGAGACATAGTAATCCATAGGTTTTAAGATACTTACTAGTCAGGTACATTCCTAGGCGTTTAATATGCGGTGTTGAGTCCATTTCGTTGAGCAAGGAGTAGCTCTTGTCTATTCCATATTTGGCTTAAGGAACTTTATCTGTGCTCATTTCAATCTCTGGTTTTATGCAGCACCCCAACTCACCTTTCCCCTTAAGCAAGCATAAGTTGGTTTTCTAAATTTGAGACCCTGTTCTGTTCTGTAATTCAGTTCCTGTGTAGCCAAGTTTACATTCCGTGTATTACTGATATCTTATGATGTTTCTTTTTCTGTGTGACTTATTTCAGTTAGAATCATCATACCTGAATCCACTCATTGTGCTGCTAAGGGCCTGATGACATAGATTTCATTGCTGAGTGATATTGCTTTGTAAGTAAATACCACAACTTCTTTATCCATTTTTCACTTTCTGCGATGTTGAACTTGTACTGTAAATGAGGTTCTTGTAAACAGAGGCGTCCCAATGTTTGGGGTGGCTGTGTCTTTTTGATTTTAATTTCCCTAAGCTATAGGACCATAAGTGGAAGTGCCCTAGGCTCTGTTGCTTTGTTTTTTAGATGTTTCAGGAAACACCATACACTTCTCCCGAGTGTCTGTTGGCAATTTTCATCCCGCCCATCAGCATAACAAGGCTCCCAGTTCTCCATGGCCTGTCCTGCCTTTCTGGATTTTACACTTTTTTCAGATGGCCCTTTTGACCGGGGGGAAGTGAGACTTCATTGTAGTGCAGATTTCCTTTGCAAGCTTGCTTGGTTGGCCAAAAAGGGTGTATGCGTTTTTTCCTGAATATATTCAGGAAAAAACGCATACGCCCTTTTTGGCCAAGTGCATCATTGTGGACGTTCTGCCTCTTTTCCTATGCTTTCAATGCAATTCCAGTCTACCTCCTGAAATCGGTTTCCTGCAATTCTGCCCCGCTTTCAAGTCCTCTTGGCAGCCTTACTTCAGTATATTTTTGGACGATAGCTGTCATTTATAAGTCTGCAGGTTTGTGAATTACAGTGCCCCTGAGCTCCTTTCTTCAACTTGCTTTCTTGTGACCTGGCCGCAACACCGCAGGATGGCTTCAGGCCCTAATCTGGTTCCGGCACGGCACGCTGAGCCTTTGGTTAATTCCTCTTCCTGGTGGGAAATGAGAGTTAAATTTGCCCGTCCAGACACCTCCAGCTAGTCTCTCATTGGTTCTCGCTATTCCTGTTCATCTTCCGCAGAAATTGCAAACTGGGCCAAACAGGAGGTTAAAGGGACTGACTCTCCAAGTCGGGAGGGTGTTAGTAAAGCGTCTGGAATGTTGCACCCGAGTACCAGGTTACGAGAACTGAGACATATTTGAACACGTTTCCCGATCACATTGTTGATCATACTCTAGGTTCCACATGCATGTTTTAGCTGAAGGAAAAATACCTTAAACCTGGGTAGTTGAAACCCGTGGAATGGGTACCATGCAATATGACTTCAAAGGGTCTTTGTTTGCTCACCGAACCTCTCCAATCCTATCACTGCTGCATTTATGCCCCTGGACACACGCTTGATTCTCTTTTGGAGATATAGCAATCCATAGGTTTTAAGATACTTACTAGTCAGGTACATTCTTAGGCGCTTAATATGGGGTGTTGAGTCCATTTCGTTGTGCAAGGAGTAGCTCTTGTCTATTCCATATTTGGCTTAAGGAACTTTATCTGTGCTCATTTCAATCTCTGGTTTTATGCAGCACCCCAACTCACCTTTACCCTTAAGCAAGCATAAGTTGGTTTTCTAAATTTGAGACCCTGTTCTGTTCTGTAATTCAGTTCCTGTGTAGCCAAGTTTACATTCCGTGTATTACTGATATCTTATGATGTTTCTTTTTCTGTGTGACTTATTTCAGTTAGAATCATCATACCTGAATCCACTCATTGTGCTGCTAAGGGCCTGATGACATAGATTTCATTGCTGAGTGATATTGCTTTGTAAGTAAATACCACAACTTCTTTATCCATTTTTCACTTTCTGTGATGTTGAACTTGTACTGTAAACGAGGTTCTTGTAAACAGAGGCGTTCCAAACTTTGGGGTGGCTGTGTCTTTTTGATTTTAATTTCCCTAAGCTATAGGACCATAAGTGGAAGTGCCCTAGGCTCTGTTGTTTTGTTTTTTAGATGTTTCAGGAAACACCATACACTTCTCCCGAGTGTCTGTTGGCAATTTACATCCCGCCCGACAGCATAACAAGGCTCCCAGTTCTCCATGGCCTGTCCCGCCTTTCTGGATTTTACACTTTTTTCAGATGGCCCTTTTGACCGGGGGCAAGTGAGACTTCATTGTAGTGCAGATTTCCTTTGCAAGCTTGCTTGGTTGGCCAAAAAGGGCGTATGCGTTTTTCCCAGAATATATTCAGGAAAAAACACATACGCCCTTTTTGGCCAAGTGCATCATTGTGGACGTTCTGCCTCTTTTCCTATGCTTTCAATGCAATTCCAGTCTACCTCCTGAAATCGGTTTCCTGCAATTCTGCCCCGCTTTCAAGTCCTCTTGGCAGCCTTACTTCAGTATATTTTTGGACGATAGCTGTCATTTATAACTCTGCAGTTTTGTGAATTACAGTGCCCCTGAGCTCCTTTCTTCAACTCGCTTTCTTGTGACCTGTCCGCAACACCGCAGGATGGCTTCAGGCCCTAATCTGGTTCCGGCAGGGCACGCTGAGCCTTTGGTTAATTCCTCTTCCTGGTGGGAAATGAGAGTTAAATTTGCCCGTCCAGACACCTCCAGCTAGTCTCTCATTGGTTCTCGCTATTCCTGTTCATCTTCCGCAGAAATTGCAAACTGGGCCAAACAGGAGGTTAAAGGGACTGACTCTCCAAGTCGGGAGGGTGTTAGTAAAGCGTCTGGAATGTTGCACCCGAGTACCAGGGTACGAAAACTGAGACATATTTGAACACGTTTCCCGATCACATGGTTGATCATACTCTAGGTTCCACATGCATGTTTTAGCTGAAGGAAGAATCCCTGAAACCTGGAGAGTTGAGACCCGTGGAATGGGTACCATGCAATATGACTTCAAAGGGTCTTTGTTTGCTCACCGAACCTCTCCAATCCTATCACTGCTGCATTTATGCCCCTGGACACACGCTTGATTCTCTTTTGGAGATATAGCAATCCATAGGTTTTAAGATACTTACTAGTCAGGTACATTCTTAGGCGCTTAATATGGGGTGTTGAGTCCATTTCGTTGAGCAAGGAGTAGCTCTTGTCTATTCCATATTTGGCTTAAGGAACTTTATCTGTGCTCATTTCAATCTCTGGTTTTATGCAGCACCACAACTCACCTTTACCCTTAAGCAAGCATAAGTTGGTTTTCTAAATTTGAGACCCTGTTCTGTTCTGTAATTCAGTTCCTGTGTAGCCAAGTTTACATTCCGTGTATTACTGATATCTTATGATGTTTCTTTTTCTGTGTGACTTATTTCAGTTAGAATCATCATACCTGAATCCACTCATTGTGCTGCTAAGGGCCTGATGACATAGATTTCATTGCTGAGTGATATTGCTTTGTAAGTAAATACCACAACTTCTTTATCCATTTTTCACTTTCTGCGATGTTGAACTTGTACTGTAAACGAGGTTCTTGTAAACAGAGGCGTCCCAAACTTTGGGGTGGCTGTGTCTTTTTGATTTTAATTTCCCTAAGCTATAGGACCATAAGTGGAAGTGCCCTAGGCTCTGTTGCTTTGTTTTTTAGATGTTTCAGGAAACACCATACACTTCTCCCGAGTGTCTGTTGGCAATTTACATCCCGCCCGTCAGCATAACAAGGCTCCCAGTTCTCCATGGGCTGTCCCGCCTTTCTGGATTTTACACTTTTTTCAGATGGCCCTTTTGACCGGGGGGAAGTGAGACTTCATTGTAGTGCAGATTTCCTTTGCAAGCTTGCTTTGTTGGCCAAAAAGGGCGTATGCGTTTTTTCCTGAATATATTCAGGAAAAAACGCATACGCCCTTTTTGGCCAAGTGCATCATTGTGGACGTTCTGCCTCTTTTCCTATGCTTTCAATGCAATTCCAGTCTGCCTCCTGAAATCGGTTTCCTGCAATTCTGCCCCGCTTTCAAGTCCTCTTGGCAGCCTTACTTCAGTATATTTTTGGACGATAGCTGTCATTTATAACTCTGCAGGTTTGTGAATTACAGTGCCCCTGAGCTCCTTTCTTCAACTCGCTTTCTTTTGAGCTGGCCGCAACACCGCAGGATGGCTTCAGGCCCTAATCTGGTTCCGGCAGGGCACGCTGAGCCTTTGGTTAATTCCTCTTCCTGGTGGGAAATGAGAGTTAAATTTGCCCGTCCAGACACCTCCAGCTAGTCTCTCATTGGTTCTCGCTATTCCTGTTCATCTTCCGCAGAAATTGCAAACTGGGCCAAACAGGAGGTTAAAGGGACTGACTCTCCAAGTCGGGAGGGTGTTAGTAAAGCGTCTGGAATGTTGCACCCGAGTACCAGGGTACGAAAACTGAGACATATTTGAACACGTTTCCCGATCACATGGTTGATCATACTCTAGGTTCCACATGCATGTTTTAGCTGAAGGAAGAATACCTTAAACCTGGGTAGTTGAAACCCGTGGAATGGGTACCATGCAATATGACTTCAGAGGGTCTTCATTTGCTCACCGAACCTCTCCAATCCTATCACTGCTGCGTTTATGCCCCTGTACACATGCTTGATTCTCTTTCGGAGACATAGTAATCCATAGGTTTTAAGATACTTACTAGTCAGGTACATTCTTAGGCTTTTAATATACGGTGTTGAGTCCATTTCGTTGAGCAAGGAGTAGCTCTTGTCTCTTCCATATTTGGCTTAAGGAACTTTATCTGTGCTCATTTCAATCTCTGGTTTTATGCAGCACCCCAACTCACCTTTCCCCTTAAGCAAGCATAAGTTGGTTTTCTAAATTTGAGACCCTGTTCTGTTCTGTAATTCAGTTCCTGTGTAGCCAAGTTTACATTCCGTGTATTACTGATATCTTATGATGTTTCTTTTTCTGTGTGACTTATTTCAGTTAGAATCATCATACCTGAATCCACTCATTGTGCTGCTAAGGGCCTGATGACATAGATTTCATTGCTGAGTGATATTGCTTTGTAAGTAAATACCACAACTTCTTTATCCATTTTTCACTTTCTGCGATGTTGAACTTGTACTGTAAACGAGGTTCTTGTAAACAGAGGCGTCCCAATGTTTGGGGTGGCTGTGTCTTTTTGATTTTAATTTCCCTAAGCTATAGGACCATAAGTGGAAGTGCCCTAGGCTCTGTTGCTTTGTTTTTTAGATGTTTCAGGAGACACCATACACTTCTCCCGAGTGTCTGCTGGCAATTTTCATCCCGCCCATCAGCATAACAAGGCTCCCAGTTCTCCATGGCCTGTCCTGCCTTTCTGGATTTTACACTTTTTTCAGATGGCCCTTTTGACCGGGGGGAAGTGAGACTTCATTGTAGTGCAGATTTCCTTTGCAAGCTTGCTTGGTTGGCCAAAAAGGGCGTATGCGTTTTTTCCTGAATATATTCAGGAAAAAACGCATACGCCCTTTTTGGCCAAGTGCATCATTGTGGACGTTCTGCCTCTTTTCCTATGCTTTCAATGCAATTCCAGTCTACCTCCTGAAATCGGTTTCCTGCAATTCTGCCCCGCTTTCAAGTCCTCTTGGCAGCCTTACTTCAGTATATTTTTGGACGATAGCTGTCATTTATAACTCTGCAGGTTTGTGAATTACAGTGCCCCTGAGCTCCTTTCTTCAACTTGCTTTCTTGTGACCTGGCCGCAACAACGCAGGATGGCTTCAGGCCCTAATCTGGTTCCGGCACGGCACGCTGAGCCGTTGGTTAATTTCTCTTCCTGGTGGGAAATGAGAGTTAAATTTGCCCGTCCAGACACCTCCAGCTAGTCTCTCATTGGTTCTCGCTATTCCTGTTCATCTTCCGCAGAAATTGCAAACTGGGCCAAACAGGAGGTTAAAGGGACTGACTCTCCAAGTCGGGAGGGTGTTAGTAAAGCGTCTGGAATGTTGCACCCGAGTACCAGGTTACGAGAACTGAGACATATTTGAACACGTTTCCCGATCACATGGTTGATCATACTCTAGGTTCCACATGCATGTTTTAGCTGAAGGAAGAATACCTTAAACCTGGGTAGTTGAAACCCGTGGAATGGGTACCATGCAATATGACTTCAAAGGGTCTTTGTTTGCTCACCGAACCTCTCCAATCCTATCACTGCTGCATTTATGCCCCTGGACACATGCTTGATTCTCTTTTGGAGATATAGCAATCCATAAGTTTTAAGATACTTACTAGTCAGGTACATTCTTTGGCGCTTAATATGGGGTGTTGAGTCCATTTCGTTGAGCAAGGAGTAGCTCTTGTCTATTCCATATTTGGCTTAAGGAACTTTATCTGTGCTCATTTCAATCTCTGGTTTTATGCAGCACCCCAACTCACCTTTCCCCTTAAGCAAGCATAAGTTGGTTTTCTAAATTTGAGACCCTGTTCTGTTCTGTAATTCAGTTCCTGTGTAGCCAAGTTTACATTCCGTGTATTACTGATATCTTATGATGTTTCTTTTTCTGTGTGACTTATTTCAGTTAGAATCATCATACCTGAATCCACTCATTGTGCTGCTAAGGGCCTGATGACATAGATTTCATTGCTGAGTGATATTGCTTTGTAAGTAAATACCACAACTTCTTTATCCATTTTTCACTTTCTGTGATGTTGAACTTGTACTGTAAACGAGGTTCTTGTAAACAGAGGCGTTCCAAACATTGGGGTGGCTGTGTCTTTTTGATTTTAATTTCCCTAAGCTATAGGACCATAAGTGGAAGTGCCCTAGGCTCTGTTGTTTTGTTTTTTAGATGTTTCAGGAAACACCATACACTTCTCCCGAGTGTCTGTTGGCAATTTACATCCCGCCCGTCAGCATAACAAGGCTCCCAGTTCTCCATGGCCTGTCCCGCCTTTCTGGATTTTACACTTTTTTCAGATGGCCCTTTTGACCGGGGGCAAGTGAGACTTCATTGTAGTGCAGATTTCCTTTGCAAGCTTGCTTGGTTGGCCAAAAAGGGCGTATGCGTTTTTCCCAGAATATATTCAGGAAAAAACACATACGCCCTTTTTGGCCAAGTGCATCATTGTGGACGTTCTGCCTCTTTTCCTATGCTTTCAATGCAATTCCAGTCTACCTCCTGAAATCGGTTTCCTGCAATTCTGCCCCGCTTTCAAGTCCTCTTGGCAGCCTTACTTCAGTATATTTTTGGACGATAGCTGTCATTTATAACTCTGCAGTTTTGTGAATTACAGTGCCCCTGAGCTCCTTTCTTCAACTCGCTTTCTTGTGACCTGGCCGCAACACCGCAGGATGGCTTCAGGCCCTAATCTGGTTCCGGCAGGGCACGCTGAGCCTTTGGTTAATTCCTCTTCCTGGTGGGAAATGAGAGTTAAATTTGCCCGTCCAGACACCTCCAGCTAGTCTCTCATTGGTTCTCGCTATTCCTGTTCATCTTCCGCAGAAATTGCAAACTGGGCCAAACAGGAGGTTAAAGGGACTGACTCTCCAAGTCGGGAGGGTGTTAGTAAAGCGTCTGGAATGTTGCACCCGAGTACCAGGGTACGAAAACTGAGACATATTTGAACACGTTTCCCGATCACATGGTTGATCATACTCTAGGTTCCACATGCATGTTTTAGCTGAAGGAAGAATCCCTGAAACCTGGAGAGTTGAGACCCGTGGAATGGGTACCATGCAATATGACTTCAAAGGGTCTTTGTTTGCTCACCGAACCTCTCCAATCCTATCACTGCTGCATTTATGCCCCTGGACACACGCTTGATTCTCTTTTGGAGATATAGCAATCCATAGGTTTTAAGATACTTACTAGTCAGGTACATTCTTAGGCGCTTAATATGGGGTGTTGAGTCCATTTCGTTGAGCAAGGAGTAGCTCTTGTCTATTCCATATTTGGCTTAAGGAACTTTATCTGTGCTCATTTCAATCTCTGGTTTTATGCAGCACCCCAACTCACCTTTACCCTTAAGCAAGCATAAGTTGGTTTTTTAAATTTGAGACCCTGTTCTGTTCTGTAATTCAGTTCCTGTGTAGCCAAGTTTACATTCCGTGTATTACTGATATCTTATGATGTTTCTTTTTCTGTGTGACTTATTTCAGTTAGAATCATCATACCTGAATCCACTCATTGTGCTGCTAAGGGCCTGATGACATAGATTTCATTGCTGAGTGATATTGCTTTGTAAGTAAATACCACAACTTCTTTATCCATTTTTCACTTTCTGTGATGTTGAACTTGTACTGTAAACGAGGTTCTTGTAAACAGAGGCGTTCCAAACTTTGGGGTGGCTGTGTCTTTTTGATTTTAATTTCCCTAAGCTATAGGACCATAAGTGGAAGTGCCCTAGGCTCTGTTGTTTTGTTTTTTAGATGTTTCAGGAAACACCATACACTTCTCCCGAGTGTCTGTTGGCAATTTACATCCCGCCCGTCAGCATAACAAGGCTCCCAGTTCTCCATGGCCTGTCCCGCCTTTCTGGATTTTACACTTTTTTCAGATGGCCCTTTTGACCGGGGGCAAGTGAGACTTCATTGTAGTGCAGATTTCCTTTGCAAGCTTGCTTGGTTGGCCAAAAAGGGCGTATGCGTTTTTCCCAGAATATATTCAGGAAAAAACACATACGCCCTTTTTGGCCAAGTGCATCATTGTGGACGTTCTGCCTCTTTTCCTATGCTTTCAATGCAATTCCAGTCTACCTCCTGAAATCGGTTTCCTGCAATTCTGCCCCGCTTTCAAGTCCTCTTGGCAGCCTTACTTCAGTATATTTTTGGACGATAGCTGTCATTTATAACTCTGCAGTTTTGTGAATTACAGTGCCCCTGAGCTCCTTTCTTCAACTCGCTTTCTTGTGACCTGTCCGCAACACCGCAGGATGGCTTCAGGCCCTAATCTGGTTCCGGCACGGCACGCTGAGCCTTTGGTTAATTCCTCTTCCTGGTGGGAAATGAGAGTTAAATTTGCCCGTCCAGACACCTCCAGCTAGTCTCTCATTGGTTCTCGCTATTCCTGTTCATCTTCCGCAGAAATTGCAAACTGGGCCAAACAGGAGGTTAAAGGGACTGACTCTCCAAGTCGGGAGGGTGTTAGTAAAGCGTCTGGAATGTTGCACCCGAGTACCAGGGTACGAAAACTGAGACATATTTGAACACGTTTCCCGATCACATGGTTGATCATACTCTAGGTTCCACATGCATGTTTTAGCTGAAGGAAGAATCCCTGAAACCTGGAGAGTTGAGACCCGTGGAATGGGTACCATGCAATATGACTTCAAAGGGTCTTTGTTTGCTCACCGAACCTCTCCAATCCTATCACTGCTGCATTTATGCCCCTGGACACACGCTTGATTCTCTTTTGGAGATATAGCAATCCATAGGTTTTAAGATACTTACTAGTCAGGTACATTCTTAGGCGCTTAATATGGGGTGTTGAGTCCATTTCGTTGAGCAAGGAGTAGCTCTTGTCTATTCCATATTTGGCTTAAGGAACTTTATCTGTGCTCATTTCAATCTCTGGTTTTATGCAGCACCACAACTCACCTTTACCCTTAAGCAAGCATAAGTTGGTTTTCTAAATTTGAGACCGTGTTCTGTTCTGTAATTCAGTTCCTGTGTAGCCAAGTTTACATTCCGTGTATTACTGATATCTTATGATGTTTCTTTTTCTGTGTGACTTATTTCAGTTAGAATCATCATACCTGAATCCACTCATTGTGCTGCTAAGGGCCTGATGACATAGATTTCATTGCTGAGTGATATTGCTTTGTAAGTAAATACCACAACTTCTTTATCCATTTTTCACTTTCTGCGATGTTGAACTTGTACTGTAAACGAGGTTCTTGTAAACAGAGGCGTCCCAAACTTTGGGGTGGCTGTGTCTTTTTGATTTTAATTTCCCTAAGCTATAGGACCATAAGTGGAAGTGCCCTAGGCTCTGTTGCTTTGTTTTTTAGATGTTTCAGGAAACACCATACACTTCTCCCGAGTGTCTGTTGGCAATTTACATCCCGCCCGTCAGCATAACAAGGCTCCCAGTTCTCCATGGGCTGTCCCGCCTTTCTGGATTTTACACGTTTTTCAGATGGCCCTTTTGACCGGGGGGAAGTGAGACTTCATTGTAGTGCAGATTTCCTTTGCAAGCTTGCTTTGTTGGCCAAAAAGGGCGTATGCGTTTTTTCCTGAATATATTCAGGAAAAAACGCATACGCCCTTTTTGGCCAAGTGCATCATTGTGGACGTTCTGCCTCTTTTCCTATGCTTTCAATGCAATTCCAGTCTACCTCCTGAAATCGGTTTCCTGCAATTCTGCCCCGCTTTCAAGTCCTCTTGGCAGCCTTACTTCAGTATATTTTTGGACGATAGCTGTCATTTATAACTCTGCAGGTTTGTGAATTACAGTGCCCCTGAGCTCCTTTCTTCAACTCGCTTTCTTTTGAGCTGGCCGCAACACCGCAGGATGGCTTCAGGCCCTAATCTGGTTCCGGCAGGGCACGCTGAGCCTTTGGTTAATTCCTCTTCCTGGTGGGAAATGAGAGTTAAATTTGCCCGTCCAGACACCTCCAGCTAGTCTCTCATTGGTTCTCGCTATTCCTGTTCATCTTCCGCAGAAATTGCAAACTGGGCCAAACAGGAGGTTAAAGGGACTGACTCTCCAAGTCGGGAGGGTGTTAGTAAAGCGTCTGGAATGTTGCACCCGAGTACCAGGGTACGAAAACTGAGACATATTTGAACACGTTTCCCGATCACATGGTTGATCATACTCTAGGTTCCACATGCATGTTTTAGCTGAAGGAAGAATACCTTAAACCTGGGTAGTTGAAACCCGTGGAATGGGTACCATGCAATATGACTTCAGAGGGTCTTCATTTGCTCACCGAACCTCTCCAATCCTATCACTGCTGCGTTTATGCCCCTGTACACATGCTTGATTCTCTTTCGGAGACATAGTAATCCATAGGTTTTAAGATACTTACTAGTCAGGTACATTCTTAGGCTTTTAATATACGGTGTTGAGTCCATTTCGTTGAGCAAGGAGTAGCTCTTGTCTCTTCCATATTTGGCTTAAGGAACTTTATCTGTGCTCATTTCAATCTCTGGTTTTATGCAGCACCCCAACTCACCTTTCCCCTTAAGCAAGCATAAGTTGGTTTTCTAAATTTGAGACCCTGTTCTGTTCTGTAATTCAGTTCCTGTGTAGCCAAGTTTACATTCCGTGTATTACTGATATCTTATGATGTTTCTTTTTCTGTGTGACTTATTTCAGTTAGAATCATCATACCTGAATCCACTCATTGTGCTGCTAAGGGCCTGATGACATAGATTTCATTGCTGAGTGATATTGCTTTGTAAGTAAATACCACAACTTCTTTATCCATTTTTCACTTTCTGTGATGTTGAACTTGTACTGTAAACGAGGTTCTTGTAAACAGAGGCGTTCCAAACTTTGGGGTGGCTGTGTCTTTTTGATTTTAATTTCCCTAAGCTATAGGACCATAAGTGGAAGTGCCCTAGGCTCTGTTGTTTTGTTTTTTAGATGTTTCAGGAAACACCATACACTTCTCCCGAGTGTCTGTTGGCAATTTACATCCCGCCCGTCAGCATAACAAGGCTCCCAGTTCTCCATGGCCTGTCCCGCCTTTCTGGATTTTACACTTTTTTCAGATGGCCCTTTTGACCGGGGGCAAGTGAGACTTCATTGTAGTGCAGATTTCCTTTGCAAGCTTGCTTGGTTGGCCAAAAAGGGCGTATGCGTTTTTCCCAGAATATATTCAGGAAAAAACACATACGCCCTTTTTGGCCAAGTGCATCATTGTGGACGTTCTGCCTCTTTTCCTATGCTTTCAATGCAATTCCAGTCTACCTCCTGAAATCGGTTTCCTGCAATTCTGCCCCGCTTTCAAGTCCTCTTGGCAGCCTTACTTCAGTATATTTTTGGACGATAGCTGTCATTTATAACTCTGCAGTTTTGTGAATTACAGTGCCCCTGAGCTCCTTTCTTCAACTCGCTTTCTTGTGACCTGTCCGCAACACCGCAGGATGGCTTCAGGCCCTAATCTGGTTCCGGCAGGGCACGCTGAGCCTTTGGTTAATTCCTCTTCCTGGTGGGAAATGAGAGTTAAATTTGCCCGTCCAGACACCTCCAGCTAGTCTCTCATTGGTTCTCGCTATTCCTGTTCATCTTCCGCAGAAATTGCAAACTGGGCCAAACAGGAGGTTAAAGGGACTGACTCTCCAAGTCGGGAGGGTGTTAGTAAAGCGTCTGGAATGTTGCACCCGAGTACCAGGGTACGAAAACTGAGACATATTTGAACACGTTTCCCGATCACATTGTTGATCATACTCTAGGTTCCACATGCATGTTTTAGCTGAAGGAAGAATCCCTGAAACCTGGAGAGTTGAGACCCGTGGAATGGGTACCATGCAATATGACTTCAAAGGGTCTTTGTTTGCTCACCGAACCTCTCCAATCCTATCACTGCTGCATTTATGCCCCTGGACACACGCTTGATTCTCTTTTGGAGATATAGCAATCCATAGGTTTTAAGATACTTACTAGTCAGGTACATTCTTAGGCGCTTAATATGGGGTGTTGAGTCCATTTCGTTGAGCAAGGAGTAGCTCTTGTCTATTCCATATTTGGCTTAAGGAACTTTATCTGTGCTCATTTCAATCTCTGGTTTTATGCAGCACCCCAACTCACCTTTCCCCTTAAGCAAGCATAAGTTGGTTTTCTAAATTTGAGACCCTGTTCTGTTCTGTAATTCAGTTCCTGTGTAGCCAAGTTTACATTCCGTGTATTACTGATATCTTATGATGTTTCTTTTTCTGTGTGACTTATTTCAGTTAGAATCATCATACCTGAATCCACTCATTGTGCTGCTAAGGGCCTGATGACATAGATTTCATTGCTGAGTGATATTGCTTTGTAAGTAAATACCACAACTTCTTTATCCATTTTTCACTTTCTGCGATGTTGAACTTGTACTGTAAACGAGGTTCTTGTAAACAGAGGCGTCCCAAACTTTGGGGTGGCTGTGTCTTTTTGATTTTAATTTCCCTAAGCTATAGGACCATAAGTGGAAGTGCCCTAGGCTCTGTTGCTTTGTTTTTTAGATGTTTCAGGAAACACCATACACTTCTCCCGAGTGTCTGTTGGCAATTTACATCCCGCCCGTCAGCATAACAAGGCTCCCAGTTCTCCATGGGCTGTCCCGCCTTTCTGGATTTTACACTTTTTTCAGATGGCCCTTTTGACCGGGGGGAAGTGAGACTTCA